>NC_063333.1:101627731-101751186 GCF_021869965.1 Rhincodon typus | reverse complement strand
TGCTGCTTGGCCTGCTGTGTTCATCCAGCCCTGCACCTTGTTGTCTCAGAAGAAAGATGGAGTTAGCCAGTTAAAGGTAAGCAGTTACAGATATCCTGGCCACAGCGTCCGCCTCCTCCTCTTTCTCCTTCTCTTCCTCCTCCACTTAGGATACAAAACGATCCTTACTTTCCTCCTTCTCTCTGGAATTTAACATAGTGTAAGGCACAGCAGAACACTATCATTCTGGAGACCATTGCTGCTACAAACTAAGGCATGCCTCTGAATCCAAAGACTTGCTCAATGAGTATGCTTGTGCTTGTAACTCTGATTGTACCTTTCCTCTACAGCAGTAGAAAAGCTTCTGACTGGGAACTGCGCAGGAACAACCTGTTCATTCTAATATAAAACAAAGAAGTGTAGAAGCTGGAGACCTGAAACATAAAGAGAAATTGCTGGTGAAAATGAGTAGGTCTGACAGCATCCCTGGGAAGAAAGGAAGGTTAATATTTTGAGTGAGTGACTGGACTCAAAACCATTTTCTTCCCACAGATGTTGCCAGATGTGCTGAGTTTTGCCTGCAATTTCTGAACCTTTTCATTCTGCTGGTAGATGAGAAATCCTGTTGGAAATGTGCCTGTCACAGTGTGAATGCCCTTTCCAGGATTGCTTATATGGATATACCGAACATAAAGGCAGAAAAATAGAATATGTTTTAAAAGGCTTGAACGTTTAATTCTTCAAAATCAGAATGACTTGAGCGTAACTTGCACAACAAACGTAAATTAGTAACAAAATAAAATGGAAAATGCTGGAGAACCAGTGCAACCTGGAGGAACATTTTCTGCTCAGGCACATTCCATCCTTCAGGACGCAGCATTGAGTTCACCAATTTTAGGCCATGAACATTTCCCTCTGTTTTGATTACACCTGCTCCCTAAATGACATCCCCTCCATCTCCACACAAGCCCACAATGTGTCTTCCTTCCAATGGTTGTCTTTTGATTACTACATTGAGTAATTTAGACAAATACACTCTAGAATTTAGAATAGTAAGAGATGGTCTCATTGAATCATACAAAATTCTGCTGCTTCATAAGCTAGATATTGAGAAGCTTATTTCCTTTCTCCAAGGAATCTAGTACTCAGAGGTACAGTCTCAGGATAAGGGATTTATCACTAAAGATGAAATATAGGAGCAATTTCTTCACTCAAGGTTTTGAATCTTTGAAATTGTTTGACTCCAGTTTGAGCAGCTAACGGTTGAATCCTGCGAATATCACCAGCATATCCATGGATGGAACTGAAGATGAAGAAATTGAAGGTTGTGATGACCCAAATGATCACTGGCATTGCATGCCTCACCTGGACGACTGGGCAGAAGACTTTGTTGCAGGAGGCTACAGATGTGTGTAATGAGATGCCACAAAAACCTGAGCTGTCAAGGGCACTGCTGCTCCATTATGTTGGGAAAGCTGATTCTCTGCCTGTACCGGTAGGTTTGTTCCCTCCAAGCTGGTGCTTCAGGGAAAGCTGACTGTCGAGAATATTGTACATCAAGGTGAGTGAAATCCAAGAGAAGTGAAATTACTCCCAAATGTCTGGAAATCACCTGTAAAGCAGTGTAAGGGCACTCTCCGAGCAGGTCCTGTGAGAGCACAAGACTTTCACATAGCTAAGTCCGCAGCTATACAGTTTCACTGCTCAAAGATTTTCTAGTCTGTCAAGGTTCTCAGAGCAATAGACTGCCACGTGTTGTTGCATTGTTGACCCTGGTGATCTCCAATCAGCTTGGAATATCTATTCTTTCACTGTTAAAGCCAGAATGCTGGATTAAAATTAATTACCCGTTTACATACTGAAATTGGAGACCCGACAGCAACATAAGGGTTCCTCGGACTCCTCCAAATATGTTCTGCTTGAAGTGAGAAGTGAGCGGAGTTTGTGTCAGGTTTCTGACATGCTAGTTTTTTTACAGCTTTAACAGAGCCCCCCAACATGCCAGCAGCTGAACTTAGTATTTAAAGTTCTGCTCACTGAGGCTCATAGACTACCTGGGTGTTAAAGCCTATTGGGGCTGTCTCACATTATAACACCGTGCAGCCACCATTTCTCTTACCCCAAGGGCCTGATGGATAATGGTTTGGCTATTGCATGATTTGCAAATTATTTTGGCTGCTCAGGCTTTACCTCTTAGTGATTGTTCAACCCTCCGAACAGCATCCCACCCAGACCCAACCCCCTACTTTATCGCCATAACCCTGCATTTCCCATGGCTAATCCACCTAGTTAGCACCTCCCTGGACACTGTGGGCAACGTAGCATGGCCAATCCACCTAATTTGCACATCTTTGGGTTGTGAGAAGAAACCTATGCAGGCAGACAGAGAATGTGCAAACTCCACACAGACAGGCATCCAAGATTGGTGGGCTCTGATTTAATTCTAAAGAATAACACAAATACCTTGCAAACTCTTTATATCAAATGCAATGTATTTATTGAATTTATTGTGTAATGTGAGATTAATGGGCTTTACCAGAATGCTATCTGATTTTGCAACTGACTTTTGTGTAGACCAGTTACTTTGCCTATTATATTTAGGTTATGCTGAAAGTATGCTTTCTGGCTGGAGAACTTTTCAGACAACCTGATAAAATTCTGAATGTTTTATACAACCTTGTCTTCGTGCATTACAAGCGCCTTTACAACTTGTCGCCTGTAAGTGTTACAGCAATTAACAGATTGTCATATGTTGATGACACGTTCTATTGTTTTATTTACAAGAATGCTTGATGCACAGTTACCCACGCAATTCATGATGGAAACAGATGCTGCTGTTGGACAATCTTTGTAAATCTATGTGCATGAGGCATGGGAGTTAAAATAGCCAGAGCCTACAATTGATTCGCTTCAGGGCTGAGGGGAGGAGTGTTAAAAATTGTATCCAATCCAGAACTTGCTGTTAGTTAAAACTTTCCTTTACATCTCGGTTCCAACTTAACTAAGGGTAGTGATGTTCCAAAAGCATTAACACACATATTGAATGTCTGCCTTTTAAACAAATTGACTCTTCCTTTGTCTCAACAGTTGGAACCCATTGTTTGTAAGTGAATTTTGACTTAAAACATAAAAATTATTTCCAAATTCTTTGTGGATCACTCAATACAAACATTATACAGGTAAGCAGTAGGAAATTATTACACCACAACCATAATGTTAATTGCCAGGAGCTCAAGGACAGTCTCTGGCTACCCCACTTATTACATCCATGATAAGGGCTGAATTAATTTTGAGTGACTTCCAGGGCCAACTTACAGTGGAAGAATAATAAAATATACTGAAATCACAGAGAGAAAAGGTCATTAAAAATACACAAAGGCAATGTGACATAAATACATAGCTTAAAGGGATCACTACATATAATAAATTAAAAATGTAAAATCACAGTAATTGTGCAGTGCTCAGATTTTAGTCAATTAAGTAGACCATCCCAAGAGTTTCTATTCATATAAAGCATTTTTGCTTTAATTCTATTATAGCAGGACTATATCTCGTAAGAACATACAGATCCTGGAATGTTTACATTTCTGGTGCGTATTGAAATCCTTATGAAGACCACGAAAGAGCTATATTTACCAGCACCCTTCCAGAAACCATCTGGGAAAATGTGTTTAAAACTTGTTCAACTCTAATATTTAATAGTAGTCTTGTCTTTTTAGATAGTACCATCAATTGTCATAATGTTCAAGGATAAACCATAAGACCATAAGACATAGGAGCAAAATTAGGCAATCTGTTTTTATATTACTAACTAGTTCACTCTCATATTGCATGTTCTCCCCTCTTACTGAAGTTTTATTTATCTTCTGCTGTTTTTTAAAAATTCCCAATCCTCTGCCTTCCTACTAATCTTCACCACATTGTATGCTTTTTCTTTTGGTTTTTTTGCTGTCCCTGACTTCCCATGTCAGCCCTGGTTGCCTCATCCTCCGCTTAGTATGTTTCTTCTTCCTTGGGATGAATTTCTGCTGTGTCTCCCGAGTTATTCCCAGAAACGTCTGCCATTGCTGCTCCACCATCTTCCCTGCTAGGCTCCTTTTCCAATGAACTGTGGCCCAGCACCTTCCTCATATCTTCATAGTTACTTTTACTCAATTGTAATGCCATTATATCTGATTACACCTTCTCCCTCTCAAACTACAGGATGAATTCTACCATTATATCTATATAGCTTCCTGCACCTTGTGCTCCCTGATCAAGTCTGCCACATTACTTATCACAAAATCGAGAATTGCCTGTTCCCTTGGATGCTGTATCAAAAGCTGCACCAAAAAAACCATATTTCACGAATTCCTTTTCTTGAGATCCACTTGGCATCTTGCAAAGCTGGTAGAGACCATAGGTTAGGAGTTGGAGGGCCTCCAACCATCCTGCATCTTGTAAAGGGAAAGGAAAAATAGCAAGTGGAAGTATTCCACTTGCAGCGTGATGGTTTAGTGGTTAGCTCTGCTGCCTCACTGTGCCAGGGATCCGGGTTTGATTTCACCCTCGGGTGACTGTGTGGAGTTTGCACATTTTCCCCGTGTCTGTGTGGGTTTACTCCGGGTGCTCTGGTTTCCTCCCACAGTCCAAAAATGTGCAGGTTAAATGGATTGGCCATGTTAAATTGCCCCATAGTGTCCAGGGATGTGTAATTTAGGTGGATTAGCTATGGAGGATGCAGGGTTACAGGGACAGGGTAGGGGGTAGGTCTGAGTGAGATGCTGTTCAGAGGATTGGTGTGGACTCAATGGGCTAAATGGCCTGCTTCAAAACTATAGAGATTCTATGATTCTATTCATTTGCCCAGTGAAGACAGAAATTGATGAAGCAACGATATGCAAGAATTTTCAAATACTCAAAATTTTTGGGAGGGATTGAAGGCACCGTTCCTTGTTGTACCCTTTTATCTTCTATGACTTTGGAACTCCAAGCCCATGGTGATAATAAATACAGTGGACAAGTAGTTAAATGACTGTTTGGATCCTTAGATACTTGTTACTGCACTTGTTCATTTCTTCAGAAGTGTAAGAGGCCACTTGATCAAAATATATAAGATCCTGAGGAGTCTTAACAGAGTAGATGTGGAGAGTATGTTTCCTGTTTTAGGAAAACCTAGAACTGGATGTTACTATTAAAAATAAGGGATCATGCATTTAAAACAAAGTTGAAGCAATTGCTTTTTTCATGGAGGATGATGGTCATTGAAGCTCTCTTCTTGAAAGTGCAGCAGAAGCAGAGTCTTTGAATATATTTAAGGATAATATGGATAGATTTTTGGTCACAAGGGCGTGAAATGTTATTAGGGGTATTTGGGAATGTAGATTTTTGGTCACAATCAGATCAGTCATGATCTAATATAACAGTAGAGCTGGCTCTGAGGGACCAAATGGCCTAGTTCTTTTTGATCGTATTTACTCAACTCTCCAGTAACATGGAAAGTAAGAGGAGCACATTAGGACAGATGGCAAGTGCCTAACTACAAATTTGTCTTTTTCTTGGGAGGTTGTGGCACTAACACTACTTTTTGGGGATTCTTGGTATGAGTAAGGAAGATTAAATTTACAGGAGCTACAATTCCAAAGAAGAGTCATTTGATTCAAAATATTAACTCTGTTTCTCTGTTCACAGATGCTGCCAGACCCGTTGATTTTCTTAAGCACTTTCTATTTTTATTAAAGCTATAGGACATTATGGTGGAAAAGAGATTGTGCATGACAGTCTGGAGTTGCTACATTCACATTCTACAAAGTTTAATAGTTTAAAATAAGAGATCACCCATTTAAGACAGAGATGAGGAAACATTTTCCCTCCCGGAGGATTGTATATCTTTGGAATTCTCTTCTTCAAAAGGCAGTGGATGCAGAATATTTAAATATCTTTAAGGCAAAGGCAGATAGATTTTTGACAGCCAAAAAAGGAGATGAAAAATTATCAGGGGTATACAGGAATTTAAAAGTTGTGGTTAAAATTAGATCAACCATTATCTTATTGCAGGGCAGGTTCAAAGGGCTAAGTGGCTTACTCTTGTTCCTTGTTCATAAAGAACAGTTTCATAAAAGAAAAGCTTGGGTTGGGAAAAATGGTAAAGATGAAAAGGACAAAGTTAGAGGCCCATAGCCAAGATTAGAAAGGACGTCTGGCAGAAATCCAATTTACAGACATTATTGTCACAGCATGATCATGATTTGAACAAAGGGTTTGTCTTTCAAAGACCTGCCTTTTTAATCTAGTTAGGGATATTTGCTATCTTCTGAGGCAAAGTGCTCAAGAACAGGAGATACAGGAGCTATTTCCAAATTAATTACCAGCACTTCTGTCTTTAATATAGCAATGTAAAACTATCAAGCCTAGCTATCATAGTTCCTGATTGAACTCAATAAAGTAAATTGATATGAGTTGCTATATTAGGTACTCAAGAAGGAAAGATTTAGCTGATGTTTATGGGAATAATTAAATTTTCATTAGGAAAGGCTAATGGAAACCAGTCTTGGTGGTTCCAAACAAAGTTCCTTTTGGGGAAAAAAAATTTGATTAACAAAAGTTGTCAGTTCAGCTATCCTACAATTTGAATTTGGGGTAATTTTAAAATACTAAAATGTCAAGCATAATATAACAAGTTACTTTTGGAAAATAAAGTGGGAGAGAAAGCCAGTTTTGAACATAAAAGCAAATAGTGAGAGTTTTATAGATTATTTTAAAAATAGAGTTAACAAAGTGAGCGTTTATTCAGTAGAAAATGAGTCTGGGGAATTAACATGGAAATATAAGGATATTGCAAATGAACTGAATGGGTAAACTAGAGGAACAATACTTGACATTTTGCCTTGGGAGCTTACAGCCCAATGGCCTCAATATTGACTTCACCCACTGCAAAATGCCTGCCGCCCCAGCCTTATCATATATCCAGCCCTTCCCCTCCTCCTCACCGCCCTGACCTGACCTAACCTGTTCATCTTCCTACTCACCAATCCGCTCCAACCTTCCCACTGACCAATCACAATAACCCCCAACCTATCACCATCCCACCTACCCTTGCTCCAGCCCCAATCACCTCCCTCTATTTACTTCTGTCCCCTCCCCTGCCCTGTCCTGACAAAGGGTTTTCAGCCTGAAACATTGACTTTCCTGCTCCTCAGATGCTGTCTGACCTGCTGTGCTTTTCTAGCTTCACATCTATTCGTTCTGGCTTCCAGCGTTGGCAGTCTATACTGTCTCCAGGCACTGATTATCTGTTGGTAGATTTCAGTAGAGGTTACCTCTTATAGGATTCCTGATAGGCCGCTCACATCATAGTATTTATAACTAAACACAGGTTGTGTCACTAATGGTTTTCAATCTGTCTTAAAGATGCAATAAAATCTCAAAGATAGACTTTGTGTGTTCTGTGTAAATTCTTATACATCTCAAGTAAAACAAAATCATAAATGACTCCAGGAGTAAGGACTACAAAGATTACTTGGTATCTTTCAACATGTAAGGATTAACGTGTTAAGAGAGTAGAGTTACATTTGCATTTTCCTGTTCCAAATATTTGTCCTAAGTAACAGCCCTGATGTTTAACTATCACAAATCTTCCTTCAGACTTGATATAATGCGACCTGCATTTTTCAGTGTTCTAGGAATAGCATTAACTTTCTCCAGCATCTCTTTCCAAAACTACCAACCATCAGTCTAATGTACTCCATTTCTCACCCCATCCACAAAGGTTTCATTGCTCTCAATGATGGACATGTGACAGCGTGAAGCTGTAAGGAAAATCATCCAGTTTTAGAAGCATCGACCAGTTGTTGTGAGAAGCTGGCATTATATGCCACCAATGTGTTAGCCCTCAAAGAAAAGATGAGTGAATACATAAATCATAGATATCCTCTAAGAGAACCAAAAATGGTGTTGGAGGTTCGACCCTTAAGCACACAAGCACATAAGAGTGGGGGAGTGGGGACAATGTGGAGTGACAATATTAAAATGTTTATGGTCAAATTTTAATGGCAAAAAAAGTATAGAGTAAAAGATCTTGTGGTAGGATGTAGAGTAAAGGGAATTATACCTTTCTGCTGTGTATAGTTACTGAGCATGTGCAAAAGGAACTAAGTCATGTGTGACAAGGTTCATATGGAATTAAAGCCTGCGTTTGTAGGCCTCCAGATAAGCTATTTTCTCTTACCATCCTCTGTATGCAGTTATGCTACATAAAGCTTTTCATTATTCACCCACAAGAGTGTAGCTCCTGCTGGGTAGCTTACTGAAAAGAAGATAGCCCACCACCTCCAATAAAACCTCCAATGCAGTGTGAGAATAAATAGCATTCTTGTATTTTCTGTTTTGGCTACCATTGTTCAAAAACATCAGTCGCAATAATCTCCAATAGACATATACCATCTGAAAGGGAAAAAAATGCTGTTAAATAAAAGTTTAATAAATCTTAGGAGCAAGTAATGTACTTGTGGAAAAATGATTGAAGCAATCTGCACCAAGTGACAATTAATCCACATTTTCAAGTCACTGATGGCTATTTTAAGGCAAGTTCAGACTTGATTGTTAATATCATTGAATGAACGGCTGCTAACAGGACAAGAAAGAATTAGCAAATGGCTTTCCAATAAATACACATTTCCTTTGGGGTATTAGGAACATTGTACGTTATAATTGATTATGCCTTAAAGCAGATGTGTTAGATTAATCATAGGAAAATCATAAAGGAAATCATGTACTTTCCCTATTTTGAATTGCCTGATAAATCCAAACCATTTGGCAATGTAAGACCAATATAATTGTGCCTTTCATTTGAACCCAGTAGATTTGCATAATTAAACGATTCTTCAACTCTCATTTGAAAACTACAATACTTAAATCAAATTAATATTCTCTGAATGCTTATTCTGGCATTATCTTAAACACTTTCGGATGTAATTTCAGAAACATAGCAAAAATCAAACTGTACTTTAACTTTTTAATGGGCTATTTCTCTGCGGCATCATCACATTTTTGAAATAATTTCACGGTGAATTTCACATTATTGCTTGTGCTTCATGTCTTGAATTGATGATTCAGTGGACTGGAAGCAACTTTGATATCGTATTTAGCTGAGGAGTCCGGAGAGAATAGAAAATGATCATCAGAGACAGGGATGTGCATGTAAAATATCATACTGGTGATATGCAATGAGACTGTTGCTTACCATTGCAAAAGTACTGGTATCTCACATACATTAAGTGAATTTGAGGGAAAAATAATGGCCTCGTGTTGGCTCCCTGGATACAACTTTGAAGTTGCAGGTATAACTGCATCCAGTTTGCTGATGTAAAACAATGCGCAGGTAACATCCCAATACCACTGGAATACACCCAAATGTAAATTTAGCATAACTAGAATACATCAACATACAGGCGTACAAAGTATGAGGCCCAAGAAAATGCCAAAGTCACACCAGTACGCATCTTCTTAGAGTCACACAATTTGGAATTTTAACTGATTTAATGAATCTTTCAGATGCAAATGAATACCAATTTGGCTTAAGAAATTGCCCTTGTGGAGAAAACTTGCAATAATTCTCATCCCAAAGTGCTCCTTTGAAGAATGCCAGAAAAGTTTCTACTGGATTAATAAGAAATAAAGTTAATCACCAATCTTTTTCTAACCATGTAGAAGTATAAATATAATAAATATTTTTACAAGGAAATACATGGTAAATTTTCAGAAAATCCTTTGTGTCTCACTAGGATCACAAATGCAGTGGACAGCTATTTGGAAAATTTTCAATCTATTGAGATCATTAGATGGAAAATTATGAATAGTGCACCTGGTAATTTCTCGCAAGCTGCCTACTACAAGTTCAGACGCCACGAAAGCACACATTCTCAGAAAATAAAAACAGAAATTGCTGGAGAAACTCTGCAGGTCTGGCAGCATCTATGGGAAGAAAACAGAGTTAATGTTTCGGGTCCAGTGACCCTTCTTCAGAACAGCTTAGGGTTAGGGTTCTGAACATAATAGATAACACATCTCCATAACAGATGTATGAGCACTGACACCTTTCCAGTCCAACCCACGTACTTCAAGTTGACGGTGGAGTAGCAGCATTCGGCTACTTAGCCCAGGGCTCAGCTGCTTCTGTCTGCTTTTGTTATGTGTTTTTTTCTTTTTAACTTTGTTTTTTTTTTCTTTAAAGTCTTTCCTCTTACCTTTTTGCCTTGGTTGCAGCAGCATCAGCAAGAGCGGGCCCAGTGCAGAATAGCAGATGAAGATGGCGGCACAGGCCTGGGGACCAGCAAGGCCCAGTAAATGACGAAAGAGAAAGCATCTGGTGGCAGCAACACCAGGATGAGGCGAATGCAGCCCAACCGCAACCCAAGGTCACCCGGAAAGCAAGGAGCAGATCCGAGGCTTAATCCCCTGAGTCCAGACTCGCAGGTTGAGCCGAGGCTCCAGGACTTGGATAGGCAGGGATGCCTGATGTGGAGGCAAGGACAGTGGTGAGTTTGGTCCCAGTGCAAGACACAGCAAGGTTGGCCCAGCATAAACTCATGGCAGCAGCAGTGGCATTGATTGGAGGCAAGATGGCATCAGAGGGTGGTAACTGTTTGCTCCAATGGCAGCGACGTGGCGAAGTGCGGTTACTGTAGTGGTGTCGGTTTAGCAGCAGGGACTCAAGGCATTAGGGTGGAGGAGCCCAAATCGAGACCTATGCCTGAGCTAGAAGCGGGAGCTGTTCCAAAGACTGCTAAACTTTATGGAGATAAAGATAAGACTACATGATGAATTTTACTGTTTTATTTTTCTCACGTTGCATTCTGTGTTTTCATTTATTTTCTGTGTTTTAAGATGTCACCGGAGAGCGGGAACACTAAACAACACTTTTCACTGTATTTGTAATAAATATATGTGACAATAAATCAAATCAAATCACCCAAGAAAGGCATCTATGCATATCAGACTATGCTGGCAAATACTTACTATTCAAGTTGAGGGGAAAGCAGTTCAATGCCACTGTACCGCCTATGAGAACTTACATTATCCTTGTGTTTGGTGGCCTGCAGGTGTCACTTCTAAGGTCACCTGTGATTATGTCTACTTCATAATATAACTATCTTCAACTTGCAATGATGAATGATATGGTCAAGATTGCTTATGACCAGCATTTGTACCCCATTCAATTGGAAGCATTTTGAAACAATTTATTTGGGTATGTTGTGAGATATTTCTGATGTAGTTGGGACTTGAACCTAGACATTCTGGCCCAGAGGCAGGGACATTGCACTATGTTATAAGACGCCTAAAGTCAGGAATGGAGACAAATGAAGGCAGAGGTTTTGGAACCTACATGGAGAGTTCACAACAGATTTTATAAACGTTGCTTCAACTAATCAAACACAAGTATGGCTTACCGTACACATGTATTTTCTAAACAACCTATTATTAAACGCCTCTGGAGCAGGTGAAACTGAACTAAGGCATCCATTTCAGAGGTAAGAGCATTACCACTTCACCAGCAGAGCCCATTTTGTACCCCACATATGTCTCTTTATTCACTCATAGGACTTAGGCATCACTGGCTGGCCAGCATTTATTGCCCTTGGCAATGAGCTGCCTTCTTAAACCGCTGCAGTCCACTTTGTGGGTTGACCCACAATGCCCTTAGGGAAGGCTTAGATCAATGCCAGTTTCATTTCTTTCTTGAGACTTCATAGTGATTGATACAACTGACTGGCTTGCTAGGTTATTTCAGAGGGCAACTGAAAGCCAACCACAATGCTGTGGATGTGGAGCCACATGTAGGCCAGCCCAGGTGAGGATGGCAGATTTCCTTCCTTGAAAGACATTAGTGAGCCAGAAGGGTTTTTTTCCAACAATCCACAATGGTTGCATGGTCATCAGTAGATTTTTAAATCTATATTTTATTTTTTCTTGTATTCAAGTTCCACCATCTACCATGGCAAACCCAGGTCCCCAGAACATCAGCTGAGTTTCTGGATTAATAATCTAGCAGTAATACCATCGGGTCGTCACCTTCCAGGTGAACACTGCATGCATTTTACATACATGAAGCTATAATTACAGGTCATTTTATCCTGCATTGTGAAAGTACTCGAGTAATGTAGTTGCCCTTTGAAGGGCTTCACATCGTTCACAAGTGGACTCATGCTCAAACAGAACAAAAAACTGACACTACCCACCCCAGGTGTAGTTGCAGCCACTTGAAAGACTGATGATTGACAGTAACCCCGAGTGATCGCCTTGCAGTTAGCTCCTCGACTGCCTTACCATAAATCCTCTCACTGTTTGCATTGAGACCATAGGTCTCACCTTGGATCACACCTCAGACTGTAATGATAAGCATCCCTGACCTTGACCACCTCAAGCCATTGACTCACCATGTTCAAACCTATGAACTGAGACTGGTCAATATCATGGCTTACTATACGGGGACCCCCTGACTGAAGAAAGCCCCCCTTGAGTTGATAGAGGATTGCTCCCCATACGATTTGAGATAAGGTCATTTAGTTGACGCATGTACATCATGTTTGCCATGTAGCCTGCTGGCTCATTTTGCAAGTGTGAGATTTGCACAGCATAATCCCATACAGAAATAGTGCAGCCCTTTGACTGATCACAACTGATGACCCATCTTTGTCACTGCTGTAAGCAGCAAGGCAACACAAACTACTATGAGCCTTTAAGCCATTGCTGAGGGGCCATGAAGTACCAAAAGACAAGGCAAGGGAGGGTTGTTGTGCACATCGAAGTAGGCACAAACTGAATAAGCACTGAGAGAGAAAGTGAGCAGCCCTGAGATGTAGCCTGGTCTAACCCATGAGATGGGAGCCTGTCCCTGCGCACAGTGTCCTTACAGCAGCATTACAAAGATAGATACTAGTATGCTCCAACGTGCATCATTGAGGCATAGAACTGTATTGAAAGTGGATTAGAGATATGACATGATGTGACAGAGAGACTGGCATATGTTTGATGTTAGTAATTGTAGACATGGGGTGTGCGTGGCCTCTATCCATACAGGTTATCCTCAGATGCTGGAGCTGAGTGTTCAAGATGGAGATCTAGTTGTACAAGCAGAGACCTTCAGTCACCGGGTATCAATCAGACTTTCATTTGGGAATTGTTACTGTCTAGTTTCTGCCTAGCAGATGGGAGAATGGGAAACTGCATATTAATGAGGCAAGATTGGAAAAGAATGAGATGTTAATACATGCTAATGCATGCAAACAGGCCTTTTGCCGCTCACTGGGGAGAATCCGATATCATCATTTGATATTTGGATGGAAGATGGGGATTTTTTGTATTCGACATTGAAAAGATCCTTGCTGTTCATCACATATGATTTTCCCAAATTTCTCACCGTTGCCCGCATCACTGGGGCACTGGGATGATTTCACCCCTTATATTTTGACTCTGATCTCTACAGTCTTCCGCACTGAATATCGAATTCAGCAACTTTAGATGATACCCTCTGCTGACATTTGCTTATATAATTCTTGCCCCTTTTCTCTTCCTCTTTGTTTTGTCTTAGTCTAGTTTTTATTAATCCTTTATTATTGTAATCAGACAGTTTTTACATAGCACTTCATGCCTCATTTAGATACAACTGTTGTTCCTCCAAATTATTCCATCGCCGCACGCTTTGGCTGTTGCATCACATAATCATTTATTACTTAATCTCACTTGGCCTCCACCCTATCATTGTTCTCCTTTGGATTTTCTGTCCCCAAACCCCTCACCTTCCATAGGCTTAAAAATACTTAAATTGCTATTTCTTTTCAGTTCTAATAAAATGTTATCAACCTGAAAGATTAACTCTATTTCTCTTTACAGATATAGCATGACCTGCTGAGTTCTTCCAAATTTTATTGCTCTTATATGCATTTAATATCTTCAAGTAATGATAATTTCCAAGTTCCCCTGGGTCCCCACATTGTATTATTAGCATGTATCATTGATAGCTTTTGTTACTGAGCTGATTGTGGACTTTACAATGAGGACAGTGTTGTAGGGCAGCAGTGGGAAGTCCTGCCTCACATCATTACATTGTGGCAAAGAACCTGATGGAATTTCAGAGCTATTGCATATAATAGTTCACACAGCGATTTATAGGGGAGAGATATGGAGAAACCCTAAAACTGTAATGCTATAATTATAGAATGAATGGTTTTATATGTTGTATTGGCTGGATACCAAACTACCTTGCCTACAGTATTGCGTAATATACATCCTGCCCTATATGTTAAGGTGGCAAAAAAATTAATGATCTGAAACGCAGGCATATATGAAAGTTAAAAATCCAACCAATCTCATTATTATTGACACTTTGTCTGCTCATAAGGCCACCTGGTCTCATAAAATAAATTACATAGCCATAGAATCTCTCCAGGGTTTATAATTTATATCATGTCAATGCATAATGATCTTACTGCCTTGCTCAGCTGTTCCTGCGACATTCAGCAAATGCATGCAGGATTACTGGATACTAGACTGTGAATTAGTCAGAACCATTGTGGAAAAGATCATAAATCATGCAACACTTAAATGTTTGCAGCGAATCCAAGCTATCTGCATTCCTGCATGTAAAGTGAGCATTTTCTTTGGAAAATGCTATCCTGACCTCCAACACCAAGTTTCGGTTACATGCAGCCCATGGATTAACATTTTCCTACTCTATACCAATGTTGCTGGTTTTCAGATAATACAGCGACTTACATGCAGCCTCATGTTACAGTCAAAATCCAGAAAGAGATGACTATGTCTATTAACTAGTGTGCATGCCTCTTATAGAATCATGCAATGTGAGCTAATATGTAACTAGTATGGACAAATCAAATTCTGTGACTATTAGAAAGTGCTTCAGGGAATTATGTGATTGCCATTTCCAGTCAGTCCAAATGAGTTAGGATTAACTCATGAAAACAATATTGTTTACATAGAGAAGGTCACGCTGTGTGACTGCAATATTGACTGGGTTGTGGCTGGTAGCATGTATTTATCATTTTTCTTGTAGGTTGGATTAATGTATTTTGCACATTTTTACTACAAAGGATATTGAATCATATATGTTGAGCCATTGTATGACAGTGTGGAGTTGATTGTGACTGTCCTCGGATGGCATCAATGATGCACTATAGGTCTGAAAATGTACTCGCTAACCCTAACACTGTTAACATCAGCAATGTGGACAGCTCATGTCATATTGCTAGATTAGTTGTAAAAAGCTGTGAACCAATTGTTATAGGATTATAAATCTCAAGGTGACACATTCTCTGTCTCAGTCCAGTCGTGTGCTAAGTAGCAATGCATCAGGCCTATCAACTAGATGGAGAGCAGAGAGAAATAATCAATGTAGCTCCAGCATTTTGAGTCCAAGGTATGATTATCCCCAACCTTCCAAGAAGCCAGCAATCTTCACTGGATTACCACTCCACTCAAACTTTCCCCTGCCTTGACACTGCTCCACATTTCTTGTGGGGTCTTCTGAGGCTTACTTCATTGGAAATGCAGAGCTCAAGATCCGTGATGGAATTCTGGGGCAGCACTATAGTGTTGAGGCTAGTTAGAATAAGATGCTCCCTGTTTATGTAACATTGGCTGCCTTCAAGTAATTTTCAAAGTCCAGTGTGAATGTTAAGGAATGGATGATTGGATGAATAAGTGAATGGATAGAGTGGAAGGGTGCGTGGGTAATAGGGCAAGATGGGTGAGGTGGCAGATGGATGTAATAGGAAGTGGGCAGAGTGGTAGGTGAATAAGATGGCAGGTAGGTGAAGTAGTGGATGGGTCGGGAGACTACTTGGGAACAGTCAGAGGGGTTCTCAGGTCAGTTGAAGAGGGGGTTCATGAGGGGTCAGTCAGCTGGTCAGCATTTCTTTTTATTCATTAACAGGATGACGGCATCGCTGGCTAGGCAGCATTTATTGCCCATCCCTAATTACCCAGAGGGCATTTCAGTGTCAACCACATTGCTGTGGGTCTGGAGTCACATGTAGGCCAGACCAGGTAACAATGTCCCTGAAGGACATTAGTGAACCAGATGGTTTTCTCCAACAGTCAACTACGGATTCATGGTCATCATTAGACTCTTAATTCCAGATATTTATTGACTTCAAATTCCACCATCTGCCATGGCGGCATTCGAACCCAGGTCCCCAAATTGTTATCTGAGTCTCTGGATTAAACAATCCAGCAAAAATACCACTAGGACATCACCTCCCCAATGAATGATTTAGGCAGTCGTTGTGGAGTTACTCAGGCGTTAGACTAGTATTTAATTCCATTAAATATTTCCTGGGTAACAGTTCAGGTAACGTCTACGGAATTGACTCGCTCAGAATTGGAAACCTTTGTGGAGGGTCCGAAGGAGCAGGGGAATTGCCCATTGGAAGTTGAAATTTATTTGACATTTGACATATACGTCAATGCATCAGGACCTCTGCGGGATAACAATGCACCTCTCTGGTCCCTGACATTTTACAAATTAGAGGATTTAGACCATAATTACAAAATGTGAACTCCAAAAAATAACAAGTGCATTTTAATTAAGGTCAACTATAGATATTTAAAGCACTGGTTCATTGTGGTTTCTGGTTTGGTTCCACTGTTGCATCCTATTTGAATGTCTCTTCAGGTAATGTGGCCAGACATATTTTACTATAGTAAGTTCACTTCAACCTAGAAGTGTGGCTATAGTAAGGCTTCTGCATTTAATTACACCTTTACATTGTTATACATGCTGTAGTTTGAGGCAATACATTTCTGTCCTTCTCTGTTCCTTCTCTTAGAATCTAGCATATGATCGCTGAAATCACTGCTGTTACATTGTCATATACAAGACTTTATCATTGCTCTTACACATTGCCAGCAATAAACTGATCTGAAGTTTCAAGTCTAGGTATTACGAAGAGAAATGATCCAGCTTTCCAATTTACGTTAGAATGCAAGCCATCATCAATTTAGTGAGCAAGAGAGGGGATTCACTAAGGTATTAGTTTTTGGAGGTGTAAAAACGTGAGTTGCTGTTTGGTGCTCAACTGTCACATACGTGGATGACCCATGTAATCTGCCATTGACTGCCTGAAATACAGGCGGACTTGAATTTTCGATCCTGCCAGGGCTGGGAATGGAGGTGGGAGGCAGTGACTGTGTGCCATTTAAACATCAGAGCAATTTCTCAGTGAGGTGGAAATTGGTGGGGTAGGGTGCACGGCGATCCATCCACATGTGGCAGGTAGTCAGTCAGGCTCATTAAGCATCACTTAATGCCGATGAAGGCAGTCATCTGGGGCTTTCCAGTCAGCCTCATGGTCTCCAGAGGTGTCAGAGGGCAATTTAACTACTGAGAAGTAGCCTCCCAGAAGGGGGATGAGCACTCCAGGAAGTCCTGCCTGCCTGATGTAGCAGTAGCAGTAGCAGCTGGCTGTCCTGTTGGAGGACTCCCCCAACACTGTCTGTCCCAGCTGCAAAAACAATTGTTTAATTTTAATTTTAAAAATGTTGGAGGAAGAGGTAACTTTGAAATTTTCATTTTGGTTTCCACTTTGAATGCTCTCCCCTTCATTTATCTGCAATGCAGCCTGCTGCTGCTTTCAAGCTACATGGCTTCAGATTGACCCTCCAGTTTCAAAAGCCTCACCATCCTTAACCGGACAAGAAGCCTGCTCTCTGGCCATTAATTATTTGTTCCAGAGAAAATCACGTTGTGTGCCTACTTCCCACATACTATGGCCTTTTATACACTCTGTTAAAACTGCTCAGCATACTATCGTCAACTCTATCAATTCATTTGGGGCAAATATACCTTGCAGGGTGTCCTTTTTGAAAATGACTTTATGTTTGTAATTTGTGCCTCTAGTAGTTTGATTCCTGCATCTTACAAGGACGTAATAGCCTTATCTGGTGTCTTTTTGAGCATCAGAGAACAGATCTTAGGAAAATATCTGTGATGTATGCAATTGCATATACATTTATTTCAGCAGATGCGAGGGATTTTGAGTATCAATCAGTTGTTGATATTTTGTTCACTACATTTGCTCACTGTAAAATGATGATAAGCTCTTACAAAATCTTATATTACCTCTCTAACTGTGCAAAATTCCATGGGAGAATTGTTTGCATTGTCTTGAACTTATTCTGTTTGTTTCTTTGTTTCTTCCTCTACAGTAAGTACTTAACTCCTGAAGTAAGATTCACTGTTGGTGGATGTTGTATACAGGTCTGAAAGGCTTAATACTGAGGAGTGCACAAGCACCAACCAGAATGATGACACCAAATGGACTTGTGGATAGAACAGCTTAGGATCTTGAAGGAGTGAGACATAACATATAAGACCTTCCTCCAAGTTTCTACGCCCAGTAGCAACGCCCCCATCAAAGCAATATAATCTGTAATATGTTGCTAACATACAATAAAGTGGCTTATCTTCAAGATACTCTTCTTGTTAGACCTGAAAATTGTTTCCTCTGGCCACACTAGTAGTTTCTTACACCTAAAGAGGATGGTAGCAGCAATTTTCAAATTGAGCAACGGCACAATGAGTTAACATGCTTATACAATAGGTTCTGTTGGAATTCCTCCTTATGTTACATGTTTGCAATTAGATTTACCTTCACAAAATTAGGGTGCATAATAACACAAATTGCCCAAATTTTCGGTCAAGGTAAGTTTAACTTTTAGCAGCCGACAAGTTAAACCTGGCAGTACAGGATTGGCTGTCTATCCATTATACATTCTGTTGATTTTCCCTTTGGATTTGATACAACCAGTCTATTCCTCCCACTTTTAAATGTTTGTTCATGGGATGTGGGTGTCGCTGGCTAGGCCGGCATTTATTATTCATCCTTAATTACCTAAAAGGCAGTTAAGAGTCAACCATATCACTGTAGGTTTGGAGTCACAAGCAGGCCAAACCAAGTGAAGTTGGCAGATGCCCTTCCCTAAAAGATATTAGTGAACTAAATGGGTTTTTGTAAAATTCAACAGAGTTATATGTTTGCCATTTAAATTTCACCATCTGCTACTGTGGCATTCAAACCCATGTCCCTAGAAAATTAGCCTGCAATTCTGGGTCTCATGTTTTGGAACAGGGTGTTGGGGTCCGAGGCAGGAAAGCCCTAATGTTTCCTAGGACCTATAGTGACAGGAAGAAGGAAAGATAAACAACAAAAAGCTTTTGTCCTCTTTGGCCTACACTGACCTGCAAGAAAACTGCAATGGTTTTCCTGCTGAAGCTTGAAATTGCAGTTGAATGCCAATGGCATCATTTTTCTCAACTATATGTATAAGGAAGGACCCCATCACCTTTGGATGATTGTAGTGTCCCCTGCTCAGGGCAGCAGGTTAAGATTGCAGACAGCAGAATTCTCACAGGACGGGGAACAATCAATACTTTAGTTACCAATCTGTCCAGTTTCACATAGCAATCCCTCCCATGTCTCATTTCTGCAATACCACACCAGTTTCTAATCCACTGGACACCAACACACCCAAAATCCACCAAATGTTGAATCAGGGACCATATTAAAACAGATCAAAGTCAATTGCAACGCAAATCAAATCGGAAGCATTTATTACATAATAGGGTAAGATAGTCTGAAAGGCAAAAGGTCAAGTATTCTTGTGGATAATTACGTTAATAACTACCATTTCATCATTGTAATTAAGGGACTGGAGATTCTCAAATCTGAATTAATATGAAAATATAATTATCTGCCTATCATCATGATTTCAGAAGAAAGAGGACAGGTAAAGAATTGTGCTGCCAGCTTTTAAACTGAAACACAGCAAGGTCTCTGTAGCGAAGGCATCCCAAACAGCTCTGTAGGGAGAGAAGAACAGGAGTAGGTTATTCAACAGCTCAAGACTGCACCACTGTTGAATAAGATTACAGCTGATCTGCATCATAATGCCATCTACCTTGCTGTACAGTTGATTTGTAAGATATTGTTGTACATTCAAAAGAATCATTCACAGGACCAATTCTGGAAAAAATATATAAGATAGAAACTACACAGAAAAAAGACAGAGGAGTAGTTTTTTTCTGGCAGAGAGAAGTGTAATGGCAATTGAAGCAAGGAAATTACCATGCCCTATGGAAATTTCTGTCTATCAAAATTTTTCCTATTAAAATCCATTCTTTTCCTTTGTTGTCTTTTGCAATCCAGTCCTAAAGCCTGGCCTGCCAAAAGGAATTCAGATGCAGTTCTCAAAATTTTTCTTTCAGAAACTGGATGACTGAATTCCTGCTGTGCACTCTTAATAATGTAACAGAACAAAAAGAAATGAAAATTGACTCTCATAAAGATTTTGTTCAGCCACACTGGGCACATTTCTCTCTGCGATTCCAATAAAAAATCCAGGTGGACACATAAACTGGAAAATTAGATTCCATGGTGTTATTAGGTCATTAGGTGTATGCGACAAAAGAAAGCAGAGTAGGCAGATTGCAACGTCAATCATTATATTGTGTTGATTTAATGCCAGCACTGCCATTTTAGACTTTGTCAAGCTAGTTAATGCCATCTCTTTACCATGCATAGATGATCGTGCATTCAACAAGAGCGGCAGGAGGAACAGCCCTCTACAAGAATTATTCAAGAGGACTATCAACAATTCTCGGGTTAGTTATGGATTAATTTCTACTTGCTCTGACTTCATAGAAATGCTTAGTGGTTCACAGAGCTCCTTAAATAAAGCTGGTGACATGGACATGGAGTAGTATTACAAATGTTAAAGGCCTTGGTTCAAACTTGACGTGGTCAAACTACTTAAACACATTCATAGATTCTATAGTTGCCATCCCTTTGCTGCAACATGAGATGGAGATGCAGTGAAGCTGGCAGGGAAGAGAACAATTACTGCTCACAAAACTCTGCCACATCTTACAACCAGACCGTGGGCTCAGAACAGAATAACAACAGCACTGCCAGTGGCTGTAAAATTGGCCATGGTCATGATACTCAACACGTCAGAATCTTTTCACGCTGGGAAAGGTGCATTTGTAACATATCGCAGTTTGCCTTTCAGAATAGTTCTGGCAATGCATTCATCGCATATCTTCAGGAACCTGATCTGCTGCTACAGCTGACTATTTTTGTAGGGTTATGTACATCATGGGAAGTTAGTGAAGGAAATCTGTCATCTTTCAATGATCTGGCTTACATGTGACACCTAACCCACAATAATTGGGTTGATTCTGAATTGCCATCTAAAATAGTCTATTAAGCCGCCAAAGCCATATGCAACAAGAAAGTTCATCACCACTTTCTCAGGGGCAATTCTGGCCGTAACAGCAATGTCCACATCCTGTAAAAGAGTAAAACAAGAGTACTCCCAAAGCTTTCCAGGTAGTATTCAGTGAACTCTATAACTAAGAAATTAATCAAGATATTAATACAATAGAAAACATGTATTACAGCATAATTACTTCTTCAATTTTCTTTTACACGTTTTAATTGAACTCAGTTGATAGAAACATTTTTTAACAGAATGTATATAATTTACTATTATTTTTAGTTAATAGAATGTAGAGGCAATAACAACATTAACCTCACTTGTATTTGATACAATCCATATATTAATCTTATTTAATTAATTTTTATGGCTTTTTGACAATCTATTCTTGAAGTGTGTGTCTGAATCCAGAGCTATTATTTTTGACATTGGTGCAGGAAATTGTTATCAGACATTTAATAATTCCCCTATTTGGCCAATTAAGAAGTTAGATGGTTCCTGGAGACCGACAATTGATTACAGAGCATTAAATACAGCACCCAATGTAGCCAGCAGTCCTGAGACTGTGATGGAAATAGGAACCTAGGGCAGAGTACTTCACTGTCCTGCGCATTAGTAATGGATTTTGGTCCATTACTTTAAAATAGAAATGTCAGTATAAATTTGCATTTACCTTCCAAGGGCAACGGTATACTTCCACCTGTTTGCCACAAGGTTTCCATAATTCTCCGTCTATATTCCATCAAAGATTAGCAAAGGGATTAGAACATCTTTCTAACCCCAACTGTTTAGTACAGTATGCATGTGATTTGTTGCTACAGACGGAGACCAAACAGGATCACCTCCTGCTACATAGGCTTTCAACTCTGCTCACACATCTAGGATTGAAAGTTAACCCTAAGAAAGCACAGATCATGAAGCAGAAAGTCTCTTATTTGGGTATAGTGATGGCACCTGGTAAACTGGAAATAGATAAGAAACGGATTGATTCTATCTGTAATCTGCGTTCACCTACAGATATGGGTGCCTTGAGATGGTTCTTAGGATTAGTTGGGTACTGTGGAAATCACATTGATGGCTTTGTTACTAAAGCAGTTCCGCTCGCAGACCTGTTAAAGAAGAGTACTCCGTGGGAATGGCCAGAACAACACACATAAGCAGTCTGTGAGTTGAAATAAGCATTAGTTCAAGCTACAGTACTGCAGGTTCCAGATCCAGAGCTATCCTTTGCACTAGAAGTTGTAGCCACTGACACCACACTAGCAGCTATTCTGTTATAAAACAGACATCAGAGTTTAGGTGAGATAACAAGGTGTAGAGCTGGATGAACACAGCAGGCCAAGCAGCATCAGAGGAGCAAGAAAGCTGATGTTTTGGGCCTAGACCCTTCTTCAGAAATGGGGGAGGGGAAGGGGGTTCTGAAATAAATAGGGAGAGAGGGGGAGGCGGATAGAAGATGGATAAAGGAGAAGATAGGTGGAGAGGAGACAGATAGGCTAAAGAGGTGGGGATGGAGCCAGTAAAGGTGAGTGTAGGTGGGGAGTTAGGGAGGGGATAAGTCAGTCCAGGAGGATGGACAGGTCAAGGGGGCGGGATGAGGCTAGTAGGTAGGAGATGGGGGTGGGGCTTGAGGTGGGAGGAGGGAACAGGTGGGAGGAAGGACAGGTTAGGGATGCGGGGACAAGCTGGGCTGGTTTTGGGATGCGGTTGGGGGAGGGGAGATTTTGAAGCTTGTGAAGTCCACATTGGTACCATTGGGCTGCAGGGTTCCCAAGCGAAATATGAAATGCTGTTCCTGCAACCTTCGGGTGGCATCGTTGTGGTACTGCAGGAGGCCCAGGATGGACATGTCGTCCAAGAAGTGGGAGGGGGAGTTGAAATGGTTCGCGACTGGGAGGTGCAGTTGTTTGTTGTGAACCGAGCGTAGGCGCTCTGCAAAGCAGTCCCCAAGCCTCCGCTTGGTATCCCCGACGTAGAGGAGGCCACATCTGGAACAGCGGATACAGTATACTAACATTAGCCGATCTGCAGGTGAACATCTGCTTGATGCCGAAGGTCTTCTTGGGGCCTGGGATGGGGGTGAGGGGGGAGGTGTAGGGGCAGGTGTAGCACTTCCTGCAGTTGCAGGGAAAAGTGCCAGGTGTGGTGGGGCTGGAGGGGAGTGTGGAGCGGGCAAGGGAGTCATGGAGAGAGTGGTCCCTCCAGAAAGCAGATAAGGGTGGGGAGGGAAAAATGTCTTTGGTGGTGGGGTCGGATTGCAGATGGCGGGAGTGTCGGACCATGATGTGTTGGATGGAGGGACAAGCTGAGCTCATATTTCGCTTGGGAACCCTGCAGCCCAATGGTACTAATGTGGACTTCACAAGCTTCAAAATCTCCCCTCCCCCATCCGCATCCCAAAACCAGTCCAGCTTGCCCCCTCCTCCCTAACCTGTCCTTCCTCCCACCTATTCCCTCCTCCCACCTCAAGCCCCACCCCCATCTCCTACCTACTAGCCTCATCCCGCCCCCTTGACCTGTCTGTCCTCCCTGGACTGACCTATCCCCTCCCTAACTCCCCACCTACACTCACCTTTACCGGCTCCACCCCCGCCTCTTTGACCTGTCTGTCTCCTCTCCACCTATCTTCTCCTTTATCCTTCTTCTATCCACCTCCCCCTCTCTCCCTATTTATTTCAGAATCCCCTTCCTCTCCCCCATTTCTGAAGAAGGGACTAGGCCCAAAACATCAGCTTTCCTGCTCCTCTGATGCTGCTTGGCCTGCTGTGTTCATCCAGCTCTACACCTTGTTATCTCACATTTTCCAGCATCTGCAGTTCCTACTATCAGTGTTTAGGTCCTGTCTCTTACACCTCTAGATTATTAGTGCCAGTAGAACAAGGTTTTACATTCTGTGAAAAAACATTTGCTTGCCGTTTTCTGGGCAGTACAACATTTTACATAATAATTGGTCTCAACCCTCTTACCGTTCTAACAGAACACAGTTACTGCTAAATGGACATCTTGAGGATGGTAATGTCAGTCACAACAGAACAGCCCGGTGGAAACTTATGTTACAAAGTTTGCATATTACAGTGGAAGAACAGAAAAGGACCTTTTTAACAGACAATTTGCTATATCAGGGTGAACCACATGTCTGTGCTGAAGTTGAAACAAATAATCCCAAGGGACCATTTCTTCCAAAGACAACGGAGGGAGAGAATATGGAGGGCTGACTAAAATCTTTATCAATTGCTCCTCCATGGTGGAAGGTGGTGAAAGGAAAACAGGGTGTGGTATTTGGTGGAAACACCAACAGGAGAAACATATGATTCTCTCTTTTTACATTTAATAAGCAGTATGAGCGCACAAGTAGCATAATTAGCAGCAGGTGCTTATATAGTAAGTTATCTTGAAGAATTTCGAACTTCATTAAATCTTTACTCTGATAGCATGTATGTTTGCAATGGCCTAACAGATTTTCTCCCACTTCAGGAAGCAAGAAGTTTTGTGTGAGCAGATGAGTAGCCATTACCTTCGGCACCTGTACTGTAATATTTAAAACAGGCAAAGGATAGAGGATTTGGGATCATTAAAGTTAAAGTCATCTCCAGAAGGAAACGTCTGTACAGATGAGCTAGCAAAGTGAACAGCCCAAGAGGGCAAGCATTGCCATGCCCAGTGGTGACTGAGACTGAGTGCAGTGAAAGTAAGTCAAATTAAAATAGAAGATCTGGTGTAAACCCAAAGCAAAGACAAGGATTTGGTGAAAATCCAACAATGGCCTGATGAGATAAATTTCAGAAAAACAAAATTCAGGTTAAAGATGGAATGCTGTTAAAAAAAGGGAAGTGTGTTGCATGCCAAGGTAATAGGAATCAACTGATTTATATGGCCCATGATATGCACGGACATCAAAGAAAAGAGACTACTCAGCAACGTCTTAAGGAGTAGTGCTGGTGACCAAAGTTGGAGGACAATGTGAGTCACTATGCGGATAACTGTTTAGTCTGTGCACAGAATAACCCAGATAGGTATGCAAATAAAGGGGCATTCAGACATACCAGGCCTGTTGAAGGCCCATGGACCAACTTGCAGATATATTATGTTGGACCTTTGCCTCCATGCATAGAGGCATATCAATATATTCTGGTGATCATAGATACATTTTCTAAATGGGTGGAAATATTCCCTATCAGAACCAAATGGCTGAAGTCACAACAGACATACTATTACAACAGGTATTCACTAGGTGGGGCCACCTTCGAAGTATCGAGTCAGATCAAGGGACACATTTTACTGCCCAGGTTATGCAACACGTTATGGTTCTGTTAGGAATAAAACAGAAATTTCATATAGCATACCATCCTCAGTCAAGCAGGCTAGTAAAAAGAATGAACAGAACCTTAAAGGGGATGATTCAGAAAGCAGCACAACAGAAGAGTAATCAATGGAGTAACATCCTCGCTTATATCTTATTGATAATAAGAAACACACCATCCAGCTCCACAGGATTTACCCCACATGTGTTGATGACAGGGAGATCCCTGAAAGGGGCTGGGGGATTGTTAGAGCATGGCCTCTCTAGACCAGAGACCCAGGCTCTTACCCATGGAAACTCTAATACAGTATGGACAACCCACTGGCTTAGTAGCAGCAGTAAAAATGGGGAAGAAGCAAGGACAAAGTAAGGCATACTTTGAAGCCAAAGTTTCGCCTGTTAAATATGCAGTAGGAGAGGAAATAACACAGGGAAGATTCCAAGCTGGCACACTTCTGTCACCAAAATATTCGATAATTAATAACACGAGGCCATGAGTTTACAAAATTTTATTGACTACTGGTAAAATGGAATGGTCTCGTATGAATCAGTTCAAAGCATTTGGGCTCAAAGCAATGTACATCATCAACGCTGAGTGTTCCTTGACAGGAAAATGATGCTGTAAGTTTACTGCAACAGCATGAGGTTGCTGGAGGAGCCCACTTTCTGGGGGCAACAATCGGTCAGACCCAAACAGCAAGTACCATCATTTCAACCGCAAAGTCAGAAATTCGTAATGTCTAGGGGAACTCATTTGATGTTTGTAAAATGATAGAGGGGAAGAGTGTGTGGTCCTTTTAAAAAATGATATGCTTTTTCTAGACTTGGAGATTAAAAAAAACGTCTGCAGGCTGTAGCTTGTGGGTTTGCAGGTGCACAGCGAGCTCCTGAATTGAAATATTCGTATCAGAAAGTTAGCAATCCAGGCAGCAGTTTTGTTCTGTTATCAAGACAACCAATTCAAATATCAGCCAATTAATTTAAACCAAGCACTTAGAGACTAAAAATCAATTAAATTTAGATCTGATGGTTTTGACAACACAGGACCAATCCTATTGTAAGAAATTGATATGTCAACAAGAGTATAAAAAAGAGGGCATTTGCAAAATTGGCAGGGAACAAAGTACTATCTGAAGAGATCAGCTATCTCAGCTCTTAGAGAAGGCATCATCTAAATAAAGGTACCATGGCACTTTAGCTAATATTCCTGACACAAGAATTTGAAGGACAAGGCATTCCTGACCAAAGATAAGCGGAGAAGTCACAGAACATTCTGGAAGATGTACCCTGGCGGTAAGTTTGAGGGACTTTAAGCTCTAATTTTTTTATTATTTTGATTTATATAAGTGGGACTCATATATATTGGAATAGCATTTTATTAGAATCTTGTTTTGTGCAGAAATAGTAGTTAGAGGGGAACTGTTCAGTTTGTTAATAGTTAATCTGTTCACTGTAAGAGTTAGATAAAAACAATTGTTAATTGTTGATTATAGAGTGAGTGTCAGGAATTAATTGCATTTAACTGCTCTTTTATAACAGCTTGGGTGTGAGAGGCAGGTTATACCATTTTTCACACTTCTTTTAACAGATTATAGGGCAAGGCAAGCCTCTCTAGGTGTTTCGGTTTTAGTTATCAGAAGGGGTCGACCTCCATTTCATTATGCTGTCATATGATGATGTCTATCATGAATTGGCATCCTTAATTCCAAAATTCTCAGGTATTCAGTTACCGTCGTGGTATCCAAAATCTTCACTCAGCATTTACAAGGAATTGGTTAAGAGATTGTTTAATCAAGAGGATTACATGATTGCAGGACAAACAGGAACCAAAGAAGTTTGACAGGAGATGCTTCAGGCATTTATGGTGCAGGTATCTCTACTGTTAACAGCATAGGCATTAGTGTTATAAGTTATTGATTAAATTAATTAACTTCTCAAGTCAAAGATATATTGGGTACAATGAATGATAAAATTAAACATAGTCGTAGGTGGGGGACATTATGAACAATGCTGCTTTTCATATTGTTGACATCTTAGAATCACACACCAGCATGATTAATAAGTTCATAAAGGAATCCGAAAAGAGCGGTCAACATCAAATAAATGTAACTTTGTGTAATTTATTTGGAAATTGGATGTTGGATCAGTACAGGGAAATGTAAATCAAATGGAAAAAGAAGTTCCCACATGGGTTGGTGACACTAGATGAAGGAAATTAGCTGATGGGAGGAACTTTAAGTAAAATTTCTGTCTGTGAGCTCAGGAGATTAACAAAAGTATGGACTAATGATTCATGTATGGGAGTAGATCTTGTGTTATGGATACCTGTTATATCTAAAGATGACAAACCACTAAATGTTACAACAGTACAAAATGTTGGAGTGATCCAGAACATCATCAGGATGAGTGTTAAGGAGATTCTACCTTATGCAGTAGAAAAGGTTGTGGGGATGGGGGCGTGGATGGTGTGAGGATTTGTAAGGACAGCACTTAAAGAATGCCTACAGAATGATAAAATTGTTTGGCTCTATCTCATTTATACAACTGGATATGCCAAACATCGTTTTGAATCCAGCAGTAATGAAACAATTAACTGCACTCGCAAAATTTCAAGTATAACTCGAGACAACATGATCAGAGTTGGATATGCAGGCAAAGAAGTATACTGATGTCATGTATACAGTATACTGTACTATGATGTCTTTAAAGAAAGTCATTATCATAACCTGCCTTGTCCCATCACTGATTCAACATTTTGCATTCACCCTCAAATGCCCATGCGCATAGGAACAATGGAATTGGTTAACATCAGAAAGAGAAATCTGTGAGTTTTGATATGACTGATTCAGCTAGAGAAATGGTTATGTCTTATTAGCAAAAATATGAAGTCCATGTTGCCTTGCAAAGGGAACATTTGGAAGAAATAAAAGGGATTTTGAGAAAGGCACACACACTCACGGTGTTAAGGTTCAGCAGAATAGTCAGAGAATCAGGGAAGATATTAAAAACATTAAGGAACATTCTTGGTGGGATGACATCTGGAATTGAGGAAGTAATATACACTAGGCTGCATGGGTTCATATTATTTCAGATCTTGTTATTATTATTTTGTGTACTTGGGTTTATCTTGTTTCTATCACTATTATGTTCACTGTTGGCATCAGCAACAAATGCAGCAGTTGAAATTGGAATTAGTCTTGTTAAGATGTGATAATCTTAAAAGTATAATGTATGTTTATTACTCTGTTTTTTGTTTTGGTTTATTATTTATTTACTGAACATTATTTTGTACTTCATTTATTGAATATTGGTTTGCTTACATCTGTGCTGAAATGAAATGGTGCATTTTTTTTTAAATTAAGCATGGTGTAGTGGTTCAGCCTAGCTATGAACCAATGTGGTGGAAAATGAGTAATTACTAGTGTTTGTTCATCATATTGAAAATAACGAACAAAGAAGAGGAACAATGAAAACACAAACTTCAGAATTGTAATAGCTGTTGATGGGTTGGAAATATTAACAAAGATAAACTGTTACATGTGGATTAAAAGAAGCAGTGACAACCCTTTTTGGAATAAACTGCTTCTTGAGACGAAAGATGAGAAACGGTTATAAAAGAAGTTACAGCAATATGTCAATTAGCCATCCCTGAGAAGAAGGAGTTAGGGAAACAACATAAACAAGCTGGGAGAGAGGAGATAACACTGTTTGGTCATTTGCTGCCTTGTGACAAATGGGCAATTAGACCTGCCTGCGGAAGAAATGTTCTCAAGTAAAGGGGTTAATCGCAGGAAAAAGCTGTGTTTTAAACAGACAGCTAACCCCAAATGTAACAAGGACCCAAGAAGCTATTTTTGATAAGAGGGCAAGCTACAAATTTCAGGTCTCCAAAAAAGTAATCAATGTTGAGGATGAAAGAATCTAAAGGGTATCAATAATGCCACATTACAAACTTGAAAGACAGAAAATTGTATAAGAATCCAATAGCGGAACAACTCAACAGCAGAATTTTGAAGAACAACACAGCAGAAGGATTGAACCTTGGGACACCCACTAGGAGGCAGACCACCGTTAGTTGAAGTCCTGGCCAGATTTCGCCATTAATCAGGTAATGACTAGGTCGGGTTGCAGGCTTATATTTGCTTACTTGAGGCGTCTTATATTTGGTTGCTGCATTCAATAAAGTTTGAAATACTGTTTCAGTATTTGATTGTCTGTGAGATTTCTTAATAGGTAGCCAAATTAAATATAAATTGTGGTGATCAACACACAATTAAATCAATTACCGTTCTGAGTTCCTTTGTGCTGCCCTTACAGTTTCTGAAGTTTTCTGTCACATCCTTCAATGCTGTCCATGTAAAATCTGACTTAACAGTTGGCTGAGCCACAGGGACCAGAGAAATTCCTGGTTTCACAGTCTGTACTGTCTTAATCAATTGACAGCTGTCATCAACATGCCCAGGTCAGGGAAAGGTAAACCTGCCCAAATTTCCACTCCTGAATTAACACTTGCTGCAAGTATTCATGTGTTGATGTCGAACAATGCCGGAAGAAATCTCAAATCTGATGTCCACTGTGATCAAATATATGGCTAACACTACTGTAGAGGCCCAGGTATAAAACAAAGATCTCTACCTTGCAGAGGCTTAAGAGTCAACTCTGTAATACTTCATGCTACGTCTGTAGCAATGTGAGATCTATACTCCTGTGACTGAACAGCAACATGTTTTATTGAATATAACTATATATAAAGGATGTAAGAGAGGACATCTTACTTGGATCCCTACAAACCCAGGCTCCAGGTCCACATGATTTGATGTCCCCATCAAGTTATTTTACAGTATCCCTTTTACCATCAACCAGTAATATGTTCCATGCCGCCAACATTCATTCACCACAAGACCCCTGCGCTTGAGAAAATAATCTTCAACTGCATTCTTGGTTCTCTTGTACATAGTGTAAGATCTATGTGCTCTCTTGTTGTTTCATAGAATTCCTACAGTGTGGAAGCAGGCCATACTGTCCCTCCAAAGAGCATCTCACCCAGACTCACCCCTGTGACCCTGTATTTCCCATAGCTAATCCACACATCTTTGGATGTGGGAGGAAACTGGAGCACCAAGGGGAAACTCATACAGACATTGGGAGAATGTGCAAACTCCACACAGCCAGTCGCCTGAGGCTGAAATTGAACCTGGGTCCCTGGCATTTCGAGGCAGCAGGGCGAACCACTGAGCCACCGTGCTGCTCACCACTTCCTTGGAGGACTAGTGCATTGGTGAAGTGGAATGTCATCTCTGACAATGGCTAGTCTATGGGCTGTGACTCACATGAAGACATGAATTTGGCAGCAGTGAAGACCAATCAACGAAAAACTGATTTGAGAGCAAACACTCCGGAATGCAAATAATCATAGCCACTTGCAAAAAAAGACAAGTAAGTGAAATTCTTATTTTTTTTACCCACAGTGCTCTCTAATTTCGGGATGAATGTAGTATACAAGAAGAAGAACACAGTGTGTTCTGAAGATTATGCTGGAAGTGAGGAGATCAAGACTTCTCCACCACATCTAGAACAGAAATTTCTCTTTCTTTAGCTAAAGGTAGCACCTCAAAACTTGCTGCAGTGTGGGGCTGTTGTGGTCTAGGCAGGACCATTTCAGTTGGCATACGGTTCAGCTATCCCCCTCTGCACAACATTGCATTTCTGGTTGACACCTTGAAAACACTTCCCAGTGAGGTAGGCAGGAAATGGCCTCGGGGGCGAGAGGAAGGGGGAGTGGTGGGATAGTGTTGTTCCAGAGGAGTGCATGATGTTCTTGTCTAATTTGTTTACATCCACTGAGCTGGTTTCCTAGCGACTTGGAGTATTGACTTTGAAAAGATGAAAAGGCATTGATTTATGGTCAATTCTCTTGTCCGCACTGATAAAAACACAGAAGGTGCTGCAGCTGCAAAGAGAAATCTATTTCTGGTGTGAGACATTCTGGGAGTCCATGAACTAACTTTTGAAAATCTAGTCACTCTATCCAAGACCTATTCCAGATGAAAAAGTGATTGATGTATACTTTTTCCTATTTAGTTTTCTACACCGTATTCGCTGTTCGCAACATTGTCTCCTCTACACTGGGGAGACCACGTAAGGATTGGATGAAACTCCTCTCTTCAGTCTACAAGCATGGCCTGACATTCCCACATCATTTTAATTTTCCACCATGCTCTCATGCTGATATTTCTGATGGTGGCCGATTGCATCATTCTAGTAAAATTCAACATAGGTTTGAGAAACAGCAACTCAGCTTTTAATTAGGCATTTTGCAACCTTCTAAGCTCCACATTGCGTTCAATAGTTTTGGACCAGATTTGTCCAATAAGCAGCCCACCAAAGGGTCCTATCCAGCCACTTCCAAGCACAGGAAGGATTACTGAAAGATTCCGGGAGGAGATATTCCTCCAATTGGAGGCCATTTGTCTCCTGCATTGAGACTGATAGGCTCATTTGTAAACCTATCAGCAGAAAACGTGGGACAAAAAAGACCACTGGTTGGAAGATTAGAGAGATGTGAAAACATGTTGAGCACCTTGCACCTCCACCAGCACCAGCATCACCACCAATACCACCAGCATCACCACCAGCACCAACACCACCACCAGCACCAACACCACCACCAGCACCACCACCACCACCATCACCTCCACCACCAGCATCACCACCAGCACCAGCATCAACATCACTACCAGCATCACCAGCATCACCACCACCACTACCAGCATCACCACCAGCATCACCACCAGCACCATCATCACCACCACCAAAACCAGCGCCAGCATCATCACCACCACTACCACCATCACCAACACCACCACCAGCATCACCACCAGCACCACCACCACCACCATCACCACTACCAGCATCACCACCAGCATCACCACCAGCACCAACACCACCACCAACACCACCACCAGCATCACCACCAGTACCAACGCCACCACCACCACCAGCATCACCACCACCACCACCACCAGCATCACCTCCACCACCACCACCAGCATCACCACCAGTACCAACACCACCACCACCACCAGCATCGCCTCCACCACCACCACCAGCATCACCACCAGCATCACCACCACCAGCAGCACCAGCATCACCTCCACCACCACCACCAGCATCACCACCAGCACCAACACCACCACCAGCACCACCACCACCACTAGCATCACCAGCATCACCAGCAGCAATGAAAGGGGAGTGAGGGATAGAGAGTGCAAGCAATTGGACATCTGTTAGGCTAGTATTTAGAAACAGGCTCCAGGTTCCTGGTAGGTGTGAGAAACAATGTTCCGATTTGGTGGTGGAATCCATTAGAAGGCTGTGTCCTTCCCAAGCCCCCCCACCATTCCCAAACCACAGGGAAGCTATGGTAGGAAGTGTGTGTGTGTTTGCAACTGAGATGGAGAGAGAGAGCGAGGGGGACAGAAGAAAGAGGGTAAGAAGGAGCGTGATGGTGTGAGAGAGGAAGAGTGAGAAAGATTGATGGAGTTTCGGGGGAGAGAGAGAGAGAGAGGTGAGGGTGGGAAAGAGAGAGAGAGAAGCAGCTGAAGGTGGTTTGGCCCAGGACACTACCACAAGTACTTCCTGTGGTGATGCTCTGGGGTTGAGATGATTGACCTCTAATAGCCACAACCAACTTCCTTTGTGTTAGCTATGATTCCATCTAGTGGAGAGATTTCCACCTGATTCCCACTGACTCCAGTTTTGCTGGGGCTTCTTAATGCCACATGGAGTCAAATGCTGCTTTGTAGTCAAGGTCAGCCACTCTGACCTCAGCTCTTTAGTCCATATTTGGACCAAGGCTGTAATGCAGTCAGGAGCTGAGTGGCCCTGCCAGAGCCCAAACTGAGCAGATTATTGATAAATAGCACTGTTGACGACCGATTCCATTACTTTGCTGATGATCAACAGTAGACTGTTAGACTGGTTATTGGCTGAATTGTATTTGTCCTGGATGTTATAGGCAATACATACCTGGGCAATTTTTCACATTTATGGTTAGGTGTCAGTGTTCCTGGATCAGCTAAGCTCAGGTGCGGATAATGCTGAAGCACACATCGTCAGTATTGCTGGAATATTGTCATGGCTAAGAGAATTTGCAGTATCCAGTGGTCTCCATACCAGAGGGAAGCAGAGGCGTTGGGAAGGAAAATCTTTTATGGTAACTTCAGCTAGTGTGGGAATTGAACCCGTACTGTTGGTATCACACTGCATTATAAACCAACTGTCCAGCTGACAGAGCTAAACCAACCGTTTTTTTATTAGGTCAGTTGGCTGGATGGCTGGTTTGGAATGCAGAGCAAAGCCAATGGTGTGGGTTCAATTCCCACATGAGAGAGCAACCCTATTGTCTGGTAAGACTATGGTGACTTTATTTATATCATATTATAGGACCAGGATTTAACAAAAAGTAAGTTCTTGTACACCCCTGTTTCTAACAAGCACGGGAACAGGAGCATTCTCCTCATGTCATAATAATCCATAAAATTTTCCTGAATAATGATATGAGGCACTGTAAGGTACATTTTCTATTGACAATGCTTTAACAATTAGAACATTATTCAGCAGATTGTGCATCTAGTCAAGACATCTTTTGGACAAAACCTTAATTCCTGTGTGTCATCTCAGAAAAAAATGACACCATAATATTTAAAGAAAAGCCATGGATTTCTCCCCATTCTCCAGGATCAATAATTATCTTGTAACTGACATCATTAAAAAGAAAACAGACTATGCGTTCATTATTTCATTTCTGCTTGTGAGACTGAACATTGCTTTGTGCAAATTGGCTGCTACATTTTCCACATCATAACAGTGATTACACTGTAAGTGTACTTCATTGGCTGTGAAGTGCTTTGGAAAGTGCTGAAAAGCATTTTAGAAACACAAGTCTTTCTTTCTGTGGCTGTTTCTATGTGCAATCTAATTAGACATTCACATCAAGTTCTTGGTGGGGATTTTATACTGACAAGGAGCTCACTGATTCAGGGCTGGGAAATGCATTGGATAACGGACCGCATTTTTTTTGCCAGCGATCAGTTTGAGAAATTTATAATCATTCGGCCAGAGGTAGCAAAGAAGTTCTGCTTCAAGAAACTGGGAAAATGAGGTTTCTCCTGCTTGACATTCTGGAACATTCTTATCACTGAGCAATCAACTATGCCTGCCAGGAAGTGACACAATTAGATCAGAATTTTATTCACTGGGGACCAGTGAATAGCACAACTGGAGTCGTTGATGTTCCTCAGAAGCCTGGGGCAGTTCTTACATTCGCACAAGCACAGTTTCTACATAGCAAATTTAAACTTCTGATTGTTGCTTTAACTCTGCACTAGGGGTCAGTTGGCTGGTAGGTTGCTTTGCAATGCAGCATGATACAAACAGCATGGGTTCAATTCCCACACTAGCTGAGATTACCATGAGGACTCTCTTTTACAACCTCTCCCCTCACCTGAGGCATGGTGACCCTCAGGTTAAACCACCACTAGTTGTCTCCTTCTAATGGGAGAGCAGCCTATGGTCAGTTACAACAGGATCTTGATCAGCTGAACCAATGGGCCAAGGAGTGGCAAATGGAATTTAATTTGGATAAACGCAAGGTGTTGCATTTTGGTAAGACAAACAAGAGCAGGACTTACACAGTTAATAGTAGCACCTGGGGAGTGTTATCAAACAGAGAGACCTAGGGGTATACAGATACATAGCTCTTTGAAAGTTGAGTCACAGGTAGACAGGCTGGTGAAGAAGACATTTGGCATATTTACCTTCATTGGCCAGAGCACTGAGTATAGGAGGCAAATGGGAACATTGCCATATTTCTGATGGTAGGATGGAGTGTAGCATGGGGAGGGGGATGGTAGTGGAGAGCTGTGCTGAACATTGCTGGGTAGGGGGAGATGATGGTGTTGCTGGACATTGCTGGGATGAAGATAGTGAACAAGGCAGGGTTGGGGTGAACATTGTTGGGGCAGCTTCAGAACTATTGCTGTGTTTTGTTACTCCAGTTGACTTACTTAGAGTTACACTCCCCAGTATCTCTTTACATTTGCTTTGAAAGCCCCTAGTAAATCTGTGTTTCAAAAACAGGTTAAGTAAACAGTCGAATCCCACTGTCACAGGAAATTGCACATCTATCCAGCAGAGTTAACGTAAAGTTGCCATAATAGTCATAGGGTCATAGAGTCATACAGCATGGAAACAGACCCTTTGATCCAACTCGTACATGCTGACCAGGCTCCCTAAACTGAATGAGTCCCATTTGCCTATATTTGGCCCATATCCCTCTAAACCTTTCCTTTTGATGTACCTGTCCAAATGTCTTTTAAATGCTGTAATTGTACTAGCCTCTACCACTTCCTCTGGCAGTTCTTTCCATATACAAACAACTCTCTGTGTGAAAAAGTTGTGTCTTTACCTGGACCTGAACAATAAGAGCGTCCTTGTAAAACTCTGAGGAAGTAGCCAGTGATGGTCATAAAGGTTTTACGTGATATTGGGTGATGGGGTTATCTCAGACAATTATCCTTGGCTCACCTTTGCTGGCTCCATGCTATTGTAGATGCTGAAGAAGACACCTGGGATCCAACGAATCTCTTGAAGCGCATAAAGGGTAAAAGAGCATTCTTAGAAGGGAAATCAGAAGGGGGAAAAGGGGAAATGAGGTTGCCTTGGCAGCCAAGGGTTAAGGATAATCCAAAGAGATTCTACAAGTACATTAAGACCAAAAGGACAACTAGGGAGAGAACACGACCCCTTAAAGATCAATGAGGTTGTCTATGTGTCGAACCTTAGGAGATGGTAGAGATACTAAATTAATATTTCACATCAGGTTTTACTGTGGAGAAAGAAATGGAGGCTAGAGAACTCAGGGCAATAAATATTGATGTTTTGAAAATAGTTCACATTACAGAAGAGAAAGTACTGGAGGTCTTAGAAGACATAAAGGTGGATAAATCTCTGGGACCTGATCAAGTGTATCCCAGGAAATAGTGGGAGGTTAGGGAAGAAATTGCAAAGCCCCTAGCAGAGATATTTGTATCTTCTATAAACGCGGGAGAGATGCCAGAGGACTGGAGGGTGGCTAATGTTGTGCTTTTATTTAAGAAAAGCTGTATGGAGAAGCATGGGAGCTGTAGAACTGTGAGTCTGACAGTGGTGATGGGTACATTGTTAGAGGTGTTCTGAAAGATAGCATTTACATGCATTTGCAGAGGCAAGGACTGAATAAGGATAGTCAGCATGGTTTTGTTCAAGGGAAATCGTGCCTCACAAACCTGATTACAAAATTGACTTGACGCGAGGAGTCAGACGGTGGTAGTGGAGGGTTGTTTTTCAGACTAGAGGCCTGTTACCAGCAGTTTTCCACAGGGATTGGTACTGGGTCCACTTTTGTTTGTCATACATGTAAATGATTTGGATGAGAATTTAGGAGACGTGGTTAGTAAGTTTGCAGATGACACCAAAAGTGGTGGTATAGTAGACAGTGAAGAAGTTTATCTAAATTTACTAAGATGTCCTGATCTATTGGGTAATTGACTCATGAGTGGCAGATGGAGTTTAATTAGGATAAATGTGAGGTATTGCATTTTGGTAAGAAAAACCAGGGTAAGTCTTATACAATTAATGGTAGGGCCCTGGGTAGTGTTATAGGGCAGAGGTACCTCGGGGTTCAAGTACATAATTCATTGAAATTTGCAACACTCATTGACCGAATGCTTAAGAAGTTGGTTAGCATGCTTGCCTTCATTGCTCAGATCTTTGAGTATAGGAGTTGGGAAGTTGTGTTGAGGTTGTGCAGGACATTACTGAGGCCTCTTCTGGAATACTGCATACAGTTCTGGTTGCCCTGCTATAGGAAAAATATTATTAAATTGGAGAGGGTTCAGAAAAGATTTACCAGGATGTTGCTGAAAATGGAAGGTTTGAATTATAAAGATAGGCTGGAAAGGCTCAGAATTTTTTGACTGGAGCACAGGAGCTTGAGGGGTGACCTTATAGATGTTTACAAAATCATGAGGAGTATAGATGAGGTGAATAACAAGTGTCTTTTCCCTAGGATTGGGGATTTCAAAAATAGGGGGCATATTTGTAAGGTGAGAGGAGAAAGATTTAAAAAGGACACGAGAGGCAGCTTTTTCACACAGAGACTGGGTTTGTATGTGGAACGAACTGCCAGAGAAAGTGGTAGATGCAGGTACAGTTACAACAGTTAAAAGACATATGGATAAGTACATGAGTAGGAAAGGTTTGGAGGGATGAACCAAACACAGGAAAGTGGGAATTGTTTCATTTGGGAACATGGTCGGCATGGACTAGTTGGACCAAAATGTCTGTTTCCATGCTGTATAACTTTATGACTCTATGACTCTATGAAGCTGTCGAGGAAGAAGAATGATATCCTTAAGTCAACGAAGGCATGCCAGGAGTCTGCTTTCAGAAGTGACACAAACAGCCTGTCTTCCAGGGATGTCCAACATCCAGTGCAGATGGCACTACAATTGGTCCTCTCACACACATGAAGCACTGTCTGTCGTCTGTGGCAATGATGGATCTCATTCACCTTGTGAGCACATTGTTTAGGAGATTGATATTTTAATTGATTCTTAAAAAAAAAGCACTGCAATTCCCTTTATTATAGTTTGTAGTCGCTATGTCTGGGCTTACAGAATTTTTGACAACACAGAGGTTCCATGCCTTAATTGTATAGGGAGCTGTGACATTAAACATCTGAACCAAGAGAACATTTTTGTCATTGCTGCTCTCAGATGAGGACAGTGCTTTAGCGAGAGGCACATGTAGCATATACAGGCAGACTGCACAGAATTTGAGGATATACGTATCATGGAACAGTTTGCAAGGAGGTGATCGTAGATGAACAACCACCTTGTAACCCAAACAACTTAATGTGCATCATTAACTCTGATAACTTCCAAAGCTGAGAACAACAAATGTTACCTTTGCAGGGATATGATTTAGAAAGCGTGAACCCAAAATCACATTGTTCCTTACAGTCATACAGTCATAGAGATATACAGCTCGGAAATAGACCCTTCAGCCCAATTCGTCCATGCCGACCAGATATCCTAAATTAATCTTGTTCCATTTGCCAGCATTTGGCCCATATCCCTTTAAACCGTTCCTATTCATGTACCATCCAAATGCCTTTTAAATGTTGTTATTGTACCAGCCTTCACCACTTCCTCTGGCAGCTCATTCTATGCACGCACCACGCTCTGCCTGAAAAAGTTGCTCCTTGGGTCAATTTTAAATCTTTCCCCTCTCACTTTAAACCTATGCCCTCTAGTTTTGGACTTCAGAGATAGTATAGGGGGGTGTGGTGGATCAAAGTAGGATGCTCTTTGGAGAGTCAGTATGGAGTCGATGGGCCAAATGGCCTGCTGACACACTGTAGTGATTCTATGATTCTAGTGCAAAAATTTTGCTGTGATACGTTGGACTTTAGGCAAGGGGAGGAAATCATGAAAAATCTCGGGCCATGCAGGGAATAGGTAATGGCCATTTGCAGAGTTTTCAACTTTGGCTGTCATGAAATAATAATATGCAAGGCTTTTTCTGTGCAGCAAAATAAGAATCTGGCACCTTGAAATACAACAATAGTGTGGCTCTGCTTGCAAATCATAAAATTGTTGCGCTGCAAAAGATCTTGACATTCCAAGGACAGACTGTAATGGTTGTAAAACTGCTGCTTTTCCAACATGATGTGACTGATCGTTTGTCTGCTCCTAAGGTTTTGCGCTAACATTTCCCTGCACTGGCTAGCAGTACCTCCTGAAGAGACATTGTGAAAATGGAGATTGCAGACAGGTGCTATGTGGCATGTTTCCCAAATCATGCAATAGTCAACTAATACCTAATTGCAATGCAATCTAATCACATCACCAACTATCCTGACATGATGCAGTTATTACAGTTCACTTTTATTGCACTGTCTGTAATGCTTAACTTGGAAGAAGCGGTGCCCTCATGCTATATGCTGCAATATTGTGTATATGGAAAATAAATTGTAAATGTTGGGAGCTTGACTGTCAGTGTGTGTATTCTCATTGCACTGTCTGTATTGTTCAAGGTGAAAAGTTCAACAGTGTAATGCTCAATCATGTAAAAGTTTTCAAACTTTTAAGAGGAAAATGTATTTCTAAAGACCTCCACGTAACTATCATATGACATTCTAATTGCACAGAAAACCAAGCTAAGTGAGACAATAAATATGGATGTATTAATCGCATGCACACAGGCCTGTAGCAGACAGATCTTTGTTTGTAAAAATGAATGAGATTTGGAGAATTTAGGGCTGGCAACCACTCTGTAATGCCAATGGTATCCTCCCATGTCATTGTCATTCTGGGTTGCTGAACAATTCACTCTTCGATTCTGCCTGCTGCCTGTCTTGGCTCCTATTGTGAAGCCACATGCCAAACAGCAGCAGGAATATGGTGGTACAACTCTGCTGGTATAAATGCATGGCAGAACAGTCTCCCAGGGGCTGAAAGACCCACTCCTGCTCCTTGTGCATATGTCAAGTCTGAAACGCACACAATGCACCAAAATTATGTAAGCAGCACATGGGCAACATGATATCGGATATGCTCACAGCCTGTCAGAATTGGCTACTGGTCTGTCACTGCCAGGCAATGTGCTGTTTTATTTTCATGCCCCCTTTGCACTAAGACAACATTGAGGCACAAAGGTAGAGGTTTGATGTTGAACCATGGAATTTCAGTAAGTTCAAAATCTGGCACTGACTTCTAAATAAATTTGTTGTGAACATATTTGTGCTGTGACAATAAATTGAAGCACAGTGGTACAGAGCGTTAAACAGTGAACCTACAAATCCAAGTAAGTTCAGAACTTATAAATTACCAGCCACCAGTATGTCAACCGGCGTGTCTGCTCAATATTTCAGGCCCAATTTACCTCTGGTATGAATTACTGTTCCTCTGGCAGCTGCAGATAAAGACCAGTTAAAAATTGTTAAATGCCGATGGATACCAACACTGATGTCAACTGGATTTTTCATCTGGGAGTCAACGTCAAGGAATGCAAAGATGAAGGACTGGGGCAGGGTGAGCACTGTTGGGGGTAACGGGAGTGACTATTGTCAGAGGTGAGGACTGAGCAGTCTCAGGGTGAGGTTGTGAAGCCTGACAGGAGTGAAGGTATGCTCCTAACACGCATTTGTGCATCATTAACTTCAAGATTCTGCAAATTTCTCTGTCACCAATGCGAAATTTGTAAACTTGTTTTATTTTGGACTTTCACTTAAAAATGGGGTAATGTAGGAATAAAACAGTCATGTGACCTTTTCTGATTTCTGCACAATAAGAAGTTCTGTGGTTTTGTTATTAAAGGGCCCCCAGATTTTCTTTCTGGACAGAAGCTTGCAAGATGTCAACATTTATAAACAATGACCAGGGCAACTGTATTTACAGTGAATAGACTGTTAGTCTCCCAATTGCTGGATGGTGTTAGAAGTGTCACAGTTTATAAATGGTTACGGCTTAAACTGTCGATTTAGTTTTATGATAGAATGGAATAGTTTAGAAGACTGTTAACCAGTATTATACATGGATACAAGGTCCGTGCGACTCACATTCCCATGGGACATGGGCTTTAAAAGGGAGACAGACTGTAGAAAGCCATTGTCAAATCAGTTTACAAGATTGTTTTAAATATACATGAACCTCACAGCAGGTCAGCATGCAAGAATCTGAGAATGAAAGAGCACAAAAGCAGAGAGATGACAGCAGCCAATGTATTGCTCATCTTGCAGACTTCAGGTGGGATTAAAGAGACAAAATTCAAATTAAGGAGTTCGAATTCATGATGATTTAACCCAGGTTGGAAAATTTATCCTACTTGAGTGTGGGATCTCAACAGTAGAATTCCAACCCAAGTTGGCAGAACATTAACCTGAGGTGCTGAATTATTACTGACCCAGTGCATGGATAGGAAGGGTTTAGACGGATTTGGGTCAAATGCTGGCAAATGGGATTAAATCAGTTTACAATATCTGGTTGTCGCAGACGAGTTTGACAGAAGGGTCTGTTTCTGTGCTGTATAACACTCTGACTCTATGACTCACTGTAAAAGTCAGTTCAGAAATTATAAGCTTCCTGGTTGGAAAAGGAAAACAGAAAAATGTTCATCAAAAGCTAACAATAGCTTTGAACTGGTTCCTGAAAATAAAGCATCCACTAAAGAGACAGAGTAAAGTCTGACAGAAGAGAGGAACTTTTCTGTCAGTTTGAAAGTTAAATCTTTTCTATGGTTTAGAGTTTAAATTTCCTACTGCATCATGTTTAGACAATGTTGCTTTGAGGTTTATTATAAAAATGTCGTAAAACTTTAAATCTTATTCTGTGATAACAAGGTGTAGAGCTGGATGAACACAGCAGGCCAAGCAGCATCAGAGGAGCAGGAAAGCTGACGTTTTGCGTCTGGACCCTTCTTCAGAAATGGGGGAGGGGAAGGGGATTCTGAAATAAATAGAGAGAGGGGGGAGGCGGATGGAAGATGGATAAAGGAGCAGATAGGTGGAGAGGAGACAGACAGGTCAAAGAAGTGGGGATGGAGCCAGATGAAGCTTCAAAATCTCCCCTCCCCCAACTGCATCCCTAAACCAGCCCAGCTCGTCCCCGCCTCCCTAACCTGTCCGTCCTTTCTCCCACCTATCCACTCCTCCCACCTCAAGCTCCACCCCCACCTCCGACCTACCAACCTCATCCCCTCCCCCTTGACCTGTCTGTCTTCCCTGGACTGGCAAACCTCCATCCTAACTCCCCATCTATACTCACCTTTACTGGCTCCATCCCCGCCTCTTTGACCTGTCCATCTCCTCTCCACCTATCTGCCCCTTTTATTCATCTTCCATCCGCCTCCCCCTCTCTCTATTTATTTCAGAGTCCCCTTCCCCTCCCCCATTTCTGAAGAAGGGTCCAGACCCGAAACGTCAGCTTTCCCGTTCCTCTGATGCTGCCTGGCCTGCTGTGTTCATCCAGCTCTACACCTTGTTATCTCAGATTCTCCAGCATCGGCAGTTCCTACTACCTCTAAATCTTATTCTGTGATCCTTGCACTAGAAATTTGAATAACTCTCATGGAGCCTTGAAGGGTCAGAAGCAAAAACAATTGAGGGCAGTCGTAATGTTGATAACTACTGTCCGCTAGACCCCACTTGGCAGCAGCTCTTGTGCCAGTAGTTTGCAAGTGTCTTTTCACACTGAAACAACACTCTGAGTCTCCTGGGATCTTGCTATTTCAACATATCAAAGAAGCTGCTGCTCTGCCAGTGGACTGGGGTGCTGGATACAGCCTCCTATGAGCTGCACTCACTGTTAATTCTCTTTTTCTTGTATAATACATTGACAGGTTCTCTGAACAACAGGCTAGTGCTACTTCTGCTGCTCTGCTTCAGTTGATGCGACTGCTGGTCGCAAATAAGAAAGCAGCTGTGAGATTTCAATACTTATTGGCACATTTCCCTAATACATCTTCAGCCTTCTCAATTTACCACGAAGTTTGTCCCTTGCTTTCAGTAACAAATTCCACAAAGCTCAGAAAACTTGATGAGTTTAATTGCAAAAGCAAGAGCAATTACAGTGATATGGTTCAGTAGTGGCGATGTCAGTGAACCAATAATTGAGAATGTAAGGCCAACAATCTCAGGACTTGTGTCCAAATCCCACCATAGCAGATGGTAAAATCTAAATTCAATAAAAATCTGGAATAAAAAGCAAGCCTAATGATGACCGTGTAATATTGTCCATTGTTGTAAAAACCTAACTGGTTTACTAATGCTCTTAAGGGAATGAAACTTGGCATTGTTACCTTGACTGGCCTCCATGCAACTCCAGACACGCAACAATCTGGTTGATTCTTAATTGCCCTCAGGGTAATTGGGATGGAGAGTTAATGTTGACCTAGCTAGTGACACTCGGATCCTGTGAACATTATAAAGTAAAGCTGTGTTAGCTTCACTATAATTGAGTGATTTACATATTGACAACACATCTTTTGTGAGGGGGGAATTGTTCATATACAGCTGGACATACTGCAGTTAAATGTGGAAGTTAATGAGTGGGAGTTGGTTTATACATGCTGTCAATTTATCCAGTTTAAACCTCATCTCTGCTTAACTCACTCCTAAACACGTGCGTTCCTGCAAATTAAAATTTAGCCCGCTATCAAATCTGAAGAAAAAGCCAAAATCATTGAATATACCAATAAGCTATAACATTTAGTTGGGCAAAATATACTGGTCATATATTGATTCCCTGCACCCTGTTATTGCTGCTCCAAAGTTTTCAGTTTGCTGAGCTGTCCTTCGAATGAATACTATGCATATCCTTACTGCAGTGATGCACAAGTGCTCGCTGAAATCTTAAAATAATTTGATACAAACACCAACTCTGACAATATCTAGCTGCACCATACATATTCATTTTCTCACACAGACAGTGGTCTAGCAGTCCCTCAGATCTATTCCAATGCTGCTGCTGTAAATGTTTACTCGAAGTGCAGCAATAATTTTTCCTCTACCTCTATAAGAAAAGCTATGGGAATGGAGTGGGAGCTATTTTAAAGGAATTCTGGACCATTGACGGCTGTATGATTACTTGTTGGATGTGCTTCTGACATTCCTGACATCTTTACAATTCTTTAAATAAAAGAATAGGCATTATATATAACAGACTGCAGCAGACAAAAAGTGGAGGAGATTCCCACTGACATTAAGGAGGAGGATATTGGAAATGCATGCATTAAGAAGGCTAAAGAACTGGAGCAGGACAAAGCCAAAATGAGATTTCTATTCCTAAATGAGATTTAATAGCTCCATTCCCATGGAGGCATTTGCTTCTCAGGGAAACAAAACTTCAAAAGGTAGGTGCAGCCAATTTTCTCACTGATTGCCCTATGCTTTTTATAGGTGCTCCATGCAGGTCAGACAAAGCACAAGAATTTCATTAGAAATGGCATCACCCAACAACAGTCTGCATGCTCCTTTCACCCAACACAATTCAGATCAAGGGATTTAAGTAGTGAGCTGAGGCAAATGCCCAGTTAAAGTCGTCAACATGAGTATGTATCAAAAGGTTGAAACTGGAAGTGGAGGAACAAGATTCTGCTGCCCAGAATGCCAGTTGCAGAGTTTGAGATACTGACTTCATTGGACCTGATGATGAAAGACAATTGTTATCTGAGTATCACCATCTTCGCAAATCATCTGATTTTGATTAAACCAACCTACAAGGTGTGTCAATGACTATGTTCATTCATCAAAACTATGCAGGAGCACAAGATGAACTGTTGCCACTTTAGTGCACATTGAAGTGTCTCACAATTCAAGGGGCGTTTATAGCAAAATTCCTAACTAAAAAATGTTTCATGTACAGACAAAGCACAAAACCTTGAACTCCAATTAACTGCAAACTGTCTTTTAGAGCTTGAATATAGTGAGGCATTGAATGAAAAGAGACACTTCACAGGACTTCAATGGCTATCCAAAGATTGTACATTGGGCACTGTGAAGGCGTATTCAGCAACAGGAACAGCATGAATGTTATGACCTGGACAGAATAGCAGAGTCAATTCTAGAAATTAAACACAGTATACAGTCACTGAACAGAGGCGCTAGGATATAAATACACTGAGTACACATTGAGCACTTTTTAAGAAAATACAAATTGCTTACATTTTATTCAATTTTTTCCCAGGAAGTTTCTTTCTGGCTAGTCCAGCATGGAACGAAACATGAAAATATATACATCCAATAAACAGCACAGGGTGAATGTCATAGTGGTGTTTTGAAATGGCTACATAATGCCTGAATGGGTAGATCTGCAAATGGAATAGTAACATCGAACACCTCGATGAACTTCTGCGTGGATGGCTGGTGTGCCGCTCTTGCTGTCTACAGGTTTGTGTTGAGGACAATGTTTGATTTGATATCATTTATTGTTGCCAAATGTACCTAAATACAGTGAAAAGTTTTGTTTTCTGTGCAGTACAGGCAGAACATAACATACAAGGACATACAGATCACAGGGTGTTTAGACGAAGCAAGGCATACAAGGTTACAGTTGCATAGGAGGTGTACAGAAGCAGGGTCACCATTAGATTTGAAATTAGAGAGGTCCATTCATTAATCTAATAACACAAGGGAAGAAGCTATTTTTGTACATGTTTGTACGTATGTTTAAAGTTCTGTATCTTCTCCCTGATGGAAGAGGTTGGAAGACAGTATTACCAGTATGGGAGGGGTCTTTAATGATGTTGGCTGCCTTTCCGCAGCAGTGAGAAGTGTAGATGGAGTCCATGGATGGGAGGTTGGCTTGTGTGATGGTCTGGGCGGTGCACATAACTTTTTGTTGTTTCTTATAGTCCTGGGCAGAACAGTTGGCCTACCAAGCCATTACACACCCAGATAGAATGCTTTCAACAGTGCATCGGTAGACTTTGGTGAGGGTCCTTCTGCACAAGCTGAATTTCCTAAGTCTCCTGAAGAAGAAGAGGCATTATTGTGCCTTCTTGACAGTTGCATCTACGTGGGAAGTCTGGGACAGATTTTTGATTATTGTCGCTTCTAGGAACTTAATGCTGTCAACCCTCCCTACCTCAGCTCCATTGATGTAGGAAGGAGAGTGTCCTCCTCCTTTCTTCCTGAAGTCAATGATCAGTTCTTTAGTTTTGCAGACATTGAGGGAGAGATTATTATCTTTGCACCATGACAAGTATTCTATCTCCTTCCTGTATTCTGACTTGTCATTTGATATCTGGCCTACAATTGTGGTGTCGTCAGCGAACTTGTAGAATTTGTACGAAATTTGGCCAAGGAGTCGTGAGCATGCAGGAAGTACAGTAGGAAGCTGAGTACACATTCTTGCAGAGTGCTGGTGTTAAGGGTTATCATGGAGGAGATACTCTTGCCTATCTTCACTGATTGTAGTCTGTGGGTCAGGAAGTCAAGGATCCAGTTGCAGAAGGCAGAGCAGAGACCTAGGTCTTGGAGTTTTGAGAGGAGTTTGGTTGGGATTATAGTGCTGAAAGTGGAGCTGTCGTTGATAAGTAGGAGCCTGACTTGCTTATTATCCAGATGTTCCAGGGATGAGTGTAGGGCCAGGGAAAAGGCATCCACTGCGGACTGTTTTGCCAATTGGCAAATTGCAAGGGATCAAGGCAGGCTGGGAGGCTAGAGCTAATGTCAGCCATGACTAATCTCTCAAAGTCCTTCATGATTATGAAGGTCAAAGCCACCAGGCAGTAGTCGTTGAGGCACATTGCATGTGTTTTCTTTGGTACCGGGATGATGGTGGTCTTCTTGAAACAAGTGGGGACTTCAGATTGTAGCAAGGAGAGGTTAAAAATGTTAGCGTATACACCCGCCAGCTGGTCCACACAGGATGTGAGTGCACATCCGGGGACTCCTCTTGGGTTGGTTGCTTTCCTTGGGTTCACTCTCAAGAAGGCCAATCTGACGTCTGCATCGGTGACTGAGAGAACAGGTGTGTTGGGGCTGTCGCGGCTGTCGGGGCACTGACATTCTGCTCAAACCAAACATAACAAGTATTGAGCATATCGGGGAGGGATGTGTTTTTGTCCGCTATTTTGGTCTGCTTCATTTTGTGTCCCATTATGTCGCGTGGGCCTTAGGCTCATTGCCAGTGTTGTCCTTTGCTGCTGATATATGAGAGGCATATGAGCACAGATTGCTGAAGATGGCAGGGTGGGTGCAGAAAGCAGTTAAAAAGGTATGTGTCAACTCATCAATGGACATATAATGTGCCAAAATAAAGAAATTGTGACAATTTTTTATGAAACTCTGTTTGGGCTAAACTGGATCTTTGTCACCAGTTTTGGGCACCATTTTTTCAGAAGAATGTGAAGACTTTCAACAGAGCGCTGTAAAGATTTGCAAGAATTGTTCCAGTAATGAGGGCCTCCAGTTGCATAGATTGATTGAGAAGTTGGGGTTGTCCTCCTTAGAAAAAGGTAAGATGAGTTTTGATAGAGATGTTCAAGAGCATCAGGGGTGTAGATCATGTATGTCAAGGGTTACTGTGCACATTTGAAGAAGGATCAAGAATCTGAGGAATCGTTTTAAGGTTGTCAGCAAAATAACCAAGGCCAGCTTTTTTACACAATCCATGATTAGGATCTGGAGCACACCATCTGAGACTGTGGTGAAGGCAGATACAGCTTTCAAAAATAATTTGGAAAATCACCTTAGTAGAAATAAAATTCAGGGCTACAGAAAAAGGGCAGGGGAGTAAAACTAGCAAAGTCACTCTATCAGAGATCAGGCACCGAACTGAACCACTAAATTCACTGATTTTCACTGGCAGAAACTGTAGTTATGACCAATCCCAAGGTGAGGTTTCCCATTCATTATAGTTCCACTTGAGATCCCTTTGCGTCCAAAGATGTGCACATTAGGCGGATTGGCCATGCCAAATTGCCCAGTGTCTAGGGATGTGCAGGCTAGGTGGATTAGCCATAGGAAATGTAGGGTTTCAGAGGGTTGAGTCTGAGTGGGATGCTCTTCGGAGGGGCAGTGTGGACTCAATGGGCTGAATGGTCTGCTTCCACACTGTAGGTATTCTATAATCCTATGATCCCTTTCTCCCAGACCCTAATGAATTTATATTTTCAAAGGGGCCAATTTAACAAGGCTTTCTTATACGAACAATAAAATTTAGTTGATTATTAAACGTTAGAAGAAACAGTAGCACACCCTATATACATAGAGAGTCGAAAAAGAGTTGAGTCTAAAAAGACAAAAGTTCAATTAAAATACAGATCAAATAGTTGAAGCCTTTGCAGCGGTGGTTACCAGTAGTTTGCAACTGAATGGTTTATTCCTGGCATTGTGAGCTAATTCAAACTCTTTTGTCCTGATTGCTTTTGACAGTAGCTGACCGGCAGAATTCAGAGTGGGAGAGAACCTTTTCTCTTCCTTTGTCTGTAGGGCAGGGGTGTTTAAATGGCTGTTCACAGAGCTGTGACCCTCACAGTGCAGTAGTCTGATGGGCCACTAAAACAAAAAAATGGACACAAATAAAATCCAGCAACCTGCAGTAGATTGTTGCAATCACCCTTTTAAAGGGAAATTGCCTTTAGAAAAGAAAGGCTGCCTGAACCATGTAGTTTCTTCACACAAGCTATTCAGATCCCTGGAGCTGCAGGGGATGCCTGCACTGAAATGGAGTTCATGGCCATGTAGGGGAAATTCACAGCCACACAACAATGATGGAAATGAGGCTGGTAGACAAATGATCTACCAGTCTCTGTTGTAATCACAGTCCCAACACCCAAAAATCATGATAAATGAATCTCATTCCCTTATTGTCTACCACCCTGAGCCACATTCTACATTACAGCCAGTATATGATTAAGACATCCATGCTTTCCTTCTTCATTCAGCTTACTGTCACAATCATCATCTTTCCCAGTACAGTGCCTTTCTGTCCTCATTTAATCCCTTCTAGGATGTAAACTTTCCTACATATACCATGGCCAACTCTTCACTTTGCCATCTCTGAGGACCCCTCCAGTCTCATGGTCGTCATCATTTATTAGGCTTCTAGCAGCAATGTACGTTGGGAGAAGTTGGAAAACACATTCTCCTCAACTTGGTTTCAGGAAAATCTCAGTTTACAAAATTCAAGTCAAATGAGTTTGGTTCGCACATTCCAAGTGCACAGAAAATTTTTGAAACACGACATAGGAGGAGAGGATAAAAATTGCACTAAATTTTATTAGATAATCTGTTTTAGCTATTTTTTTTTAAATCAGCTCCTTGCAATTTAAATTGCAATACAGTTGTTGGAGTCAGCCTTCCACAACAAATGTCACTCAGGCGTGATGGAAGACTGATTTTTTTTCTTTCATTAGCTCACAGGGGAAAAGAAAATTTCTATTTAAGCCACTGAACTGAAGATTCAGACCCTTTCTGTCAAGAAAAGGTTACATTCCTATATTTCTGCCCTACTTAAAAGCCATAGCAGTTCATTTTTTCAATTCAATTCATCTAATGAATAATGTTTTGAAATTCCTTCAATTTTAGAGCTTTCCAAAGAAGACTGATGCCTAAAATAGAGTTACATAAAGTTCAGACAATTTCAAGCATCATTTAAACTACAGAGCTCCGCACTTGTGTTAAAATATTTAGTACGAAATTCTGATAATTTGAGAATATTTGGCAACTCCCATTTTTGCTCGTTTCTCCAGAAGACATTTTTATTTCGGCTACGGCAATACTGGTCTGAAAATGCCCAATCTCATCTGACCTCAGAAGCTAAGCAAACTCAGTCTTGGTTAGCATTTAAATGGGATTCCAAAGAATTTATTGATATTCTACAGATGATATCCATTCTTTTGTATTTTGTTTAAGAATCTACCTTTCAATGAATGGCCTAGACAGAAAAATCTTACATTTTTCCAAGCTTTGTCCAGATTCTTCCCTTTAATCTGGGTGGTTGATCATTGTGAGGTCCAGTAAAAAATATGAATTTGCAGTCAATTGGTGACTTTCACAATCTCCAGACATCCCAAAGCCCTTTACAGCCAGTTATTTACTTTTGAAAACAGAGTTACTATTGCGATGTAAAAAAATGCAGCAGCTAATTTGCATACAGCGATTTCCTGCAAGCAACAATGAAATAATCTCTTTTTTAAGTGATGGTTATGTAATAAATATTGCGCAGGTATCATGAAACATCCCTGCTCTGCTTTGAATAGACCCCTTGGATTCATAGACAGCAGGCAGGGCCTTGGTTTAATATTTCATCTAAAAGACAGCACCTTCAGCAGTGCAGCCCTCCATCAGCTCTGCACTGAAATATCAAAGCAGATTAGATTATGTGCTCAGATCCTTGAAGTGGAACTTAAATGCACAGCTTTCCAATTCAGAGGCAAAAATGATACAACCAAACCACAGCCAACGCATGAACAGATTTAATGGCCCTTGTTAGCTGTTTATACATTCCTCTGGGATCATTCCCAGAATCTCCAACTGAAGTCACTACAAAAATCAGAAGAACATCTGAAAAATATCCAGATCTGATGTCCATTCCTGGGGAATCACAGCTAAGTTTGATTATGTTCCCACTTGATATCCATATGTGAGACCTTTTTAGAAAAGATCACTGAGTTAATTAACAGGAATCCAGAGGATTTCTCCCTCACTCCTCACACATGGGTACTTTATATGATTAAAAATCTTTAACAATCCTTTTATCAACATATTTGATATTAACACTGGAGACATTTCCTTGACTGTCGATACACTTAATGCAAATATTGCCAAAAGCTACCTCAAAAATTAATAAAAGCCCATAAACATGGAAATCCAAAAAAATAACATGAAGTGCCATAAATACACTTTTAAATCACAATATAATTTGAAAACAGAAAAGACAGATTATGGTTTTGGGCATAGACCACTTATCAGAGTATATAAATAAAACAACTGATAATAAACTGCGACAAAAGAAATAAGTTTGATTTTTTTAGGCGCTGGACTTATGTCACTTTATAAATTAGATATGAAGTGGTTTTAATTGAATATGGCAATGCTTTCTTGTGACAGAGACTAGTATCCTACAGGGCTAAAGGATGGACAGGTCCTGACATCATCTTTGTTATATTTTCATGCTGCGATAGAATCATTAAAGCGAATCATTGTGAAGATGTTGCCATGGTTACAGCTGGCAGAGTCTCAAAATTCAGATGTGATGAATGCTCCCACCCGCAATGTTAACCTATCTGTCTCTTTCAGATGCCACTGTAAAAAATACACTGAAAATGCTCAAGTCTAAAATGAAAACAGAAAATGCTGTAAATACACAGCAGATCTGTCAGTATCTTTAAAGGGAGAAGGCTATTTTTCATTTCGAATGTACAACAGTCTACCATTTAAGTAAAATGATGACCTGTTTTTTGTTATCTTTCTGTTGCTGAGAGGTCTGATTTATATTTCCAAGCATTCTGGGCTGAGCCTTACTTTTTTTTGGCAAAGTGCAAGTTGTGTAGAGTTTTTTAGAGGGATTCTTGATGCAAGGTCCAACAAGGTTTCTTGCTATATCTTACCAAACTGGCTTCATTAATTACCTACTTTACCCTTACGACGTCCCTCTCTTCTGATTCTAGCCCCATCTTAACATGCACCATTCCTGGAACCGCTTGTCACTCACTGGATAGCCACTGAAAGAAGTGTCCATTGCACCCATGCTACCTTTAAAAGCCTATTGTCCACCAGGACATGCACTGTCAGTCTGGAGCTGCCTGCACTGTGCCTAACATCTTCGCTGGACATGGCAGCCAGGGAAAATTGGTACTCCGTTTTGTGGAGCACCAACCTGAAGGTCCTGGTGGATGGTGGGGCATTGAGGCAGCACTTCCTCCTCTCCAGGGATCAGCAGTGTGGGCCATGATAACAGATTATGCCAGCCTGGTCTGAGCAAGCCTAGACATCTGGAGGAATTGACAACAATGTAGGTAGGCTGCTGACAACCAGGACAGTGTTCCTGGCTTTGTGTCTCTGTTAAATGTCATGGCAGTACAGCACCACTGTGAGCTGACCACCAAGGTGTAAAAAGTCAAGGCAAGGCTAAGATAGGTACAATAGGGATGCTTTGTAGAGTCAGGTAGGCTCAAAGTGAAGGGCCACAATGGAGCAAGCGATCAGGCTGGAGATGCTGCTGGTGCAGTCCATGAACTGGGTGCATGTTCCTGAGTGCACAATGTTCTAGTTGCAGCTTTACAATGATAGTTGCCAGTGCAGCCTGAGGTGCAGCATTGAAGTTCTGGAGCATCCTGTAAGTAGATTAGAGATGTGCCATGAGGGTTTGTTAACTGCCGGCACAAGTCATATGCCAATGTCCACGGATGTGGGGTGTACAAGGCCAGCATTCAAGGATCGTACCCAGAGATGTTGGTGCCCAGTGTCCAGCCTGAAGGGTTTTTAGAGCGTGCAGCGAGTTGAATCCTCCAGGCAGCTGCTCTGACTTCCACTTTCTTGATGTCTAGCTTGTTTGGTGCATTTGGTAAGATTTGAAGCTGAATATTAAAGAGGTAATTTGTGCTGTTAATAAGGTGTTTAACAAGCATTCATCCTCCTTAATTGGCAACTCACCACTGCCTAGAGAGAAACTCCGTATGTTACTTGGCAAATGCATTAAAGATGCAGCAAGATGCTTGACAGACTTCTCATCAATCCTGTCACAAATCTCACTAAATCCCATGTCACTCAGGCCCCCATAAGACTCTGCCCTCTGTCTTATTTCAGATCTTGATTAGCCTCTTTTGTGTTTTGTGTTTACAATGTCAAGCAAAGTCTTACATGTAACAGCATAGAATAATGGTGGCTTAGTAATGCAAGAGGAGCTACTTATTCAGCAGGAATCGGTCTACCAGTGACAAATGGGCAAGGCCCAAAAAAATGAAACCTGCTGACTTCTCTAGGGCTTCAATTACAACACACCTTGTCCTATTTTCAGATGTATGCTCCTGGCCAGGATTCTCTGAAGGGTGTCCATTGACAGTTAATGTAAAAGGAAATCACAAAAATGGAAAGGATTGTTAAAGATAAATAGTTATTTCTTTAAAATATATGAGGGCAGTAAATCCATCAGTTGTTTCCATTTTTGGAAGTTAACACTAGAGATAATTTGTATTCATGTTGGGTTTTTCATATTCTCTGGATTTTGTGAGCACTAAAGCTAATGAAAATTTTGAAGTATAGTCACTGATGTTGTGCAGACAATGGTGACAAATGTTTTACACATAGCAAGGTTACACAAACAATAATGAAATAATTGGCCAGGTGAAATATTAAAAGAGATATAGGATACAGATTAGGACTATGGAGGAAGAAAAGGGGAGCAAGATTAATTGGATAGCTCTTTCAGGAGAAAGTAGAAGCATGATGGACTGAATAATCTCCTGTGCTTCCTGATTCTGGTGTTTGCTGATGGGTAATTCTTGGTTATGACACCATATCAACCCATGTCATGGAATCATAGAATTTCTACTGCGTGGACGTAGGCCATTCAGCCCATCAAGTCCACACCATCCTTGTAAAGAGTATCCACCCAGACCCACTGACCTACGCAATCCCTGTAACCCTGCATTTCCCATGGCCACTCCAGCTAGCCTGCACACCCCTGGACACTATGGGCAATTTAGCATGGTCAATCCTCCTAACCTGCAAATTTTTGGACTGCGGTAGGAAGCTCACGCAGACAAAGGGTGAATGTGTAAACTCCACATAGACAGTCATCCGAGGTTGGAATCAAACCTGAGTACCTGGCACTGTGAGGTAGCAGTGCTAGCCACTGAGCCACTGCATCGCCCTGTGCCCTTACATCAAAACATAGAATCCCCTTATCATGTAAGTACCTCAGTTAAATCACCTAGCTATCAGCTTTCTGGACTGAAGAGAATACAAGACATGTTTGTATGCAACCTGCCCTTGTGATTTAACCCATTTCTCTTCAAGTAGTGACATCAGATTTCTTGTATTTTCATAAGCAGGAGAAGGAGACTCAGTTTGTAACTTTCTCCTGAAAAAGTCAAATTCCGTCATTACTGCACTGAGGTAACCAGTCTACGTTTGTATAGTACATGTAGTGTGTCTTGAACACGTACATTTTTAGGTCAAAGACAAGAGTTCTAACACTGAGTCGAGGTGACACCAGATCACTGAACTGGTAACCTTATAATTTACTGCTCTAATACAGATAAATGATGCAAATGTTTTCTGGATTCAAGCACTCTCTATACCATTGTGTGGTTCATCGCCTGTAGTATTATTTTTATCGCAAATGTTATTACTTCACTTATGACCACAGATCAACGGTGAGAGAGCAAAACCTGTGCTCGGCCTTTGGATCACTGCAGCCATGCTGGTAAATGTCACCTGCATTCCTTTAAGTTCAGGGTGGGCATGCATGCATAATTAGACCTCTGTACTGTAATATATGGACAGAAACAACTGGAAGACTAAGCAGAGAGAACCCATATCCTAAATTCTAACCTATAATTTCAAAAATGTTTAGAGTAAAACAGCAATATAAGATATGATAAGGAAATGTGTGTTTCAAGATACCAGAGAGGACACCAGTGTAATTGACACTACTTGTAAAAAGAAACTTACTCTTTACTGTTTTGAAGTTTGTTCAATGGTGTCAGTCAGATGGTGACACTAACATTGCAAAGATTAAATTAGAATATCACTTCTTGGTACAAAATTTATTTTTAAATGCTTCTGAATGTAAAATATGTTTAACTTAGCTACATCTTCAAAACAGGAGCAGACTAAATAACACTAAGCATGTATTCATGAGGGCTGTAACAACTGAGGTGCTAGGGACTGTGTGACAGCAAATTGAATACCAAGTCAGGTTCAGGTTCAGTGTAAACAACTTCAAAACAAATCTATCAAACCACGTACGGTATTGCCGTTGCTCCTCTGCCCTGTCCCCTGTGATACAGATCACTAGATCAACAGAATGATGTCAGGTCCCTCTGGTGCATCTGCTTGTAACTAATGAGCTCAATTCCGAGCTCATGGCCCATTGGTTACATGTCACATGATCTGTTTGAAGTCTGGTTGTTGCTGCAGGCATTATATAGTTCTGCAATTTTCCCAATTTCTCTTCCTCACTCTATTTACATGTTTTGGTGCGATATACTTTTATTAGGTATAACATAAGGGCAAGATGTGAGTCACATAAATACTGAAGAATTCAACAAACATTTATTTCAGCTCCTGGTATTTACTTACGTACACTACAATCACAGGTGCTTGTGTGTCTGGGTTCAGCTCAGTAATTCCAATGTACTGTAGTACATTTTCCTCAGCAGGTCCTGCTGCAAGGCGACAGAGCTCAGTAAGAGGGAGACTGAGAGCTTTACACCATTAGGTCACATGCCATGATATGGTATTGACAGCATAAACATGTGCCTTAAAGGCATAACATAAAACTGCATCAAGACTTTGTGCAACAATATCAATTTTTCTGAGATGAGGAATATCCAGTGCATGGTCTCACAAATGTTGATGTTAAATTTCAAGATGTTTCATATTATTTCTTCTACTTATCACATGAATATTTAGTTCAAAGTAGAACATTTGCAGAAGCTCAGGGTTGGACTTTCATGCCTCTGTCTGTGATAGAGCAAAGGCAAAAGGGATTTCAAAGGGCAGATGGAATTCTGGTGCTGCAATTGTGTTTCCAGCAATGTTTATCAGAGCAGAATAAGGTTCTGAGTCAAAGCTCAAAATACACCAGGGTAGTGGATAAATCTCACCTCTTAACAATTCCCAAATTGCTCAGGACAATCCACCTTTGGGGAGACCCATGAAATAAATCACGCCTATAAATGGAATGGAACCGTCAGGAGCTGCTGTCAAATTACAGGACAGTTCTCTCCATGATTGCAACTAATAGATTCACTAATGGACCTAACAACAACAAATATTGGGGACAAGTAATTTGTCTTGATCTCTGTCAAATAATGAAGGAGCTACAGGCAGTTTGGAAAACAAATAATAGTAGTCAGGGAGTCATTGGGAGCTATGTTTAGCGGAGGCCAGGATGTGGCAGCATCTTTAAACAATGCCAGAATCAGGGCTGCCTTTTGCCAAGGCTAGGATTGGGATCCTTTTATCAGATCCATGGATTCTGTCTGCAGGGAGTAGGGTGGGAGCATGTTAAGATTAGACAGATGTGAAGATGGCTGCAAACCATTTGTGGGAAGAAGAAGGGAAGAAGTAGTAAATGGAGGACTGCAGGATGGATGTGGTGAGACAAGGAGGCTTGGGAGAGAAGGAGGCTGCAAGATTATGGTGGGGGTTAAGGTGCAAGGGGCAATAAGGAGACTGCAATGGGAAGATAGCAGTTTTATACCCGTCAACAAAGCAATGCTCAACTAACAAGGATACAAGAAATTTTAAACCTCACTGAGGTAATGAATTCCTTGCAAATGAATGTGGAATCTTTAGTTTAAGGTTTTGTTGGCTCAGGAGCTACAATGCTTGGGAACAAAATGTAGTAGATTCTGTTGTTATGAACATTGTGGTAATTGTTACACTTAAATCTGAGATTAAGATCTGGGACACAATAAAGAAGGTAATAATTGTCTGGCTGAAATATTCCAAGTGTGTGCTAGTGTGAAGGAAACATGTTAACTATAGACCTCACCAGTCTATGGAAGGTTTGTTTAGGGAGATCATTTCTAACATGTAGAAATGTGCATTTAAAAAAACATTCATTGCTAACTTCTGCCTGTTATCACGTACCAAGTTAAGTACTGTGGCAGCAAGGAAATTATTGCTTTCCTTGTGTGTTTTGACTTTAAGGTTACTGGAAATTTGATTATTATTGACGATACTGATGAATTTTTCTGATTCTACTTGTGTGCAAGTCCAAATACTCCCAACATCAATGCAAGTACAGAAGGGATTGTTACTATGTGACTGCATCACCTAATAAATCAGTTGATGAGCTTCAGTATAGGCAAAGGAGCTAAATTTGTAATAGAGTGAGAATGAAATGTTCAATAATGAGCAGCTCTGCTGAATGCAAAAAACTAAAAAAAAACAAGTTTTGAATAGACAGATGGCAAAGAACAAGAATCAAAACGAGGAGCAGTGTTCATGGTCTGGAATGATCAATTCAATGTTGCATCCAGAAGGCAATAAAATGCTGAATCAGTAAACAATGGGCTGTTCATCAAGTTTCAGCTTGTGCTGAGTTACATTAGAATACTACAACAGATCAAGGGCAGAAATGTGAGCATGAGGGCAAAGTGATGAAAGAAAATGACAAGCAGCTAGAAGCTGGGGGTCATGCCATGTGAGTCAATGTTCCAAAAAGCAGTCACCCTAGTGTAGAGGAGACCACATTGTGAAGAGCAAATACAGCATGTATTTTTAAAAAATTCATAAGTAACTCACTGTATAACCTGGAAGGAGTATTTATAGCCTTGGACAGAGAGGAGAGAGGCAGATGTTACACCTCCTGTGATTGTATGAGAAGTTGTCATGCAAAGAGGAGAAACTGTTAAGGATGAACCAGGAGCATGTCATGGAGAGAATGGTCCTGTCAGAATGAGGACAGAGGAGGGGCTATGTGTAGTGTGGCATCACGCAGAAGGTGTCGAAAATGGTGGAGTATGATCCTTGGAATATAGAAGCTGGTGGGAGGAATGTGAGGATAAGGGAGACCCTTTTGTGGATCTGAAAGGAAGGGAAATGCATGAAGGCAAAACTGTGAGAAGATAATCAAACACAGATGAGGGCCCTGTTAACAACAATGGGAGATGAAAGCAGCTATCCTCAGATGAAGTAGTAGGAAAACTTATCAGAAACACTGTTGTCAACAGTTGCATCTCAGAATAGGTACGACTGAGATGAGGAAACTGACAATGGAATGGAATCATTGAAGGACTTAGGGTGTGATGAAGTGTAGCCAGGTGGATGTGGGAGTCATGGACTTATGATCAATATTTGTAGATAGCCCATTCTCAGAAATGGTGAAAGAGAAAGCTGGGAAGGGAAGGGAAGTCTCAGAGATAGATCAGATATGGAGAGGCAAGAGTGGAAAGGAAGAAAAGCTGATGAAAATTTCCAGCTTCAGAAAAGAGCTGAAAAGAGCACCAATCTAGTTATTAGTGCAACAGAAAAGCTGAGAGAGAGGACTGAGTAGGATTGGGACAATGGTGGGAATGCTGACTACAGGTGGAACAACAGCTGAAATAAATGTATTGTTCATCTACTTTGCAAGAATCGGAGGCAAAATTGATGTCACAATGCAACATGAAACAAAATTCCCGGTTTAAGACAAGTATCAAAGAAACTAATGGTCCAATGAATCGAGAAGAACTAGCTAATTAATTGAAAAATGCTTCATCATCAAAACCAAATTTTGATAAACAAAGATATAACTGGGATCTAATCATAGGGATCCATTCTACTGAAAATAAATAGGCAATGGCACCAGCTCATTACATTTAAGAATATTAGTCAGAGCAATACTGCAAAATGTACCTACATCATCCATTTGTTCATTACACAGATGATATTACAATGGGTTAGCATTTTGAATATAGCATGTTCTTCAAATTCTAAACTCGCAACTGATAATTCAGAAAAAGTGCTCATGGTTTTTTTTTAAAGTTGAGCTCTGCAATTAATTGTATTTTCTCTTTAAATTATAAATGGGCTCTCTTTTTCTCACGGTAACCTTAAATACTAGGGAAGGGCAAATACACTTTTGACTACGGGCAATGTTGAGGAAAAGCTCGTGCTTAAAAAGGCAGGTCTGAAATAGGTAAAGGATTCATCCAACCATATTTTACCCACAAGATTCAACACGATGTTATTCTGAAATACTTGAAGGGCATTGCACTGTAAGATAAAGATTTTGAACTGAAATTTAAACAGTGGGATAAAAAGTGCTTTCATATTCCAAATGCTTTGTGTTCATTTGCAAATTGAGAATCAAAGACCATACTAACTGTGAAATTAAGCAGGGTGAGAGACTTCCTTTTGCTGGAATTTTCAGTCAGCTTCCTTCTAATGTTATAGGTCAGGAGTTGATGCTAAATGCAGACTTCATTATTCTTGTAACTTCCGTAGCAAAGCAAACCCCTTCGCACTGAAGCATGAAAACTCCCTAAAACATGCTTTTCCACGATTTAATTAATGAATTCATGCCATCCTGGAAAGAAATGACTTTTCAATAAACAGGCTTAGTCCACTCTTCTAAATTTGAACATTTCGCTCTTTCAAACTTCTTGTGATCTTATGAAAATAGAGGAAACAAAAGCAATTCTCTCATGAGAATTGGGGTTATTGTTTTTCCAACCAATTTTCACATAACGTGCACATGATTAGCTGCAAATGGAATAATTTGACTAAAGTCACTTGCAGATCATTCACAGTGGACTTTACTAAAGTGTCTTTATTGAGTTAACAAGTTGCTGAATTGACCAGAAAGATCATGTTATTTGCCATCAACTCATATTTGAATATCTTGGAAATTAGACTTTATTTCAGCTCCATGTGTGGTCAAGCAACAATGAGCCCAAAGCTAGATATTCTAAACTGACCAACAGCTGGAGAAATTGCACCTAGCAAAAAATGTAGAATTACAATTAGCTTTATTGTCACATGTATTCACATGAGTACAGTGAGAAGTTTGTAAGTTGCCAACTACAGTGCCATCTTAGGTACAAGGGTACCTAGATACAGTGTCTTCATTTACAAGATCCTAGAAAAATAGAGTAATAAAATGTCTAGCATTGCAGAAATAAAAGTTCAGAACAACGGTTTTTCAACGCAGACCATGCTGGCACCTAGCCTCCAGTTCGTTCTGGGCCTTGACTCCAGACCGCAACGGGCTTCACTTCGAGGTTCACAAGGCTGGCAGATCGTTCTGGAATCACCTTGAGACTAGGTGTCCACGATGAGGCCATGCCAGGCCGAGAGACCGCCACGTACCACCAGATGACTGCCACACTGGGCTGAAAGGAAATCTAAATGAAACAACAGCAAGCACCCATTGACTATAGAGAACAGTGGAAACCAAGGTCAAAGAGGTCACAAAGATTTGGGAGAATCAGTTACAACCAGCCCAACGGTTGTGTGTTGAGAAGTTTTGATCAAACTTTCTGGCACCTTGACTTCCATCCTATACCTGAGGACGTGCACTTCATACCTTCCCAGCATGGTAACAGTAGAGGGGATGGCCCTATTGGATGATTTGAACCCCGCTCATGACACCATTGGCCAAAGGCAATGAAACATTCTGGAAGTTCCAGAATGAGAAAGCCACCCTGTCAATGAATATTCGCAGTAAGACTCATGGCAGAAGACTGTGCAGCAACCCATGAAGACCCAGGAGAAGATTTGCCCTAACCTGCAAAGCATTCCTTCATGGAAGAGAGCCAGCCCTGCATCAGAGAGGAAGGCGATTCCAGCAGCCCAACTCAAACACATGGATTGTTGCGGGCGATATCCTTTTTGTCAGACGGATACAGCTAGATAGAAAGTAACTATAGTGAGAATTTGGGAAATGTTGACATGGTGTTTTTAATAAGGGATGTTCTGTTCATAAAACCTCAAACTGAATTCTGTGTCTCTTTGTCTTTTTCACTGACAAGAGTACTTGGGTAAAGTGTTTTTAATGCATAAACTAGTCCAAGTGTCCAAAGCACGGACAATACATGCACAGAATGTAAGGACTGGAAAGTTGTACAATGAATGTCATTCTTTTAGTTTGGTTTGTTTCCAGATTTATCTCATGAGCATCTCTGACTGATTGATGGAACTGTCTGCAAATTGTTCCAGGGATAAAGAGATGTAATGACAGCTGCTGATTTCTGATTAGCAAAACTGGATTTTAAAAATATTTATAAAGTGGCTCTCATACCTCTGAACAATTTATCACATAGTTTTCATTGTGTTGCTATCACTGTGACAATCATCAAGTCAAGGTGTATGAAAGGATTTATTCATCAAGGACTTGGAAAAATAAAAACTGTTCTTAAAGAGGTAGTCTTCAAAACTGGGCTTCTTTTTCTTGTACTTGTGGTGTTACAAAGCCACTTTGGTACCAAATTGAAATCTACAGTGCATGTTCACACTTTCAGCATGTCTTAGGCCAAACAGCATCTCGATGAGGATATTAACTTGAGTAATGAAAGTATGTGCCAGAAGTATGCTGAATAGTCACCTCATGATGTCAAACTAATTTGACACCAGCACTGCCATTTTCAATAAAACAAAGAAACCTGCAGATGCTGAAAATTTGAAACAAAAACAGAGATTGCCGGAGAAACTCAGCAGGTCCAGCAGCATCTGTAGAGAGAAAGCAGGGTTAAGATTTCGAGTCCAGTGACTGATCTTCAGAACTATAGTAGGAAAAAATGGTATATATTCTGAAGACAGGGGATCAGAGAGGAAAAAATTAAGTAGATAGGTAGGGACAGAGACCAGAGAAAGAAAACGACAGTTAGGCAGACAAAGGAATGGATGGTAGTCATAGAGTCATACAGCACGGAAACAGACCCTTCGTTTCAACTCGACTATGCCGACCAAGTTTCCCAAACTAAACAAATCCCACTTGTCTGCATTTGGCCCACATCCCTCTAAATCTTTCCTATTCATACACCCAAATGTCTTTTAAATGCTGCAATTGTAGCTACATCTACTTCTTTCTCTGGCAGTTCATTCCACAGATGAAGAAGGTGCCCCTAAGGTCCGTTTAAAATCTTTCTCCTCTCATCTTAAAAATATGCCCATAGTTTTGAGCTCGACCACTCTTGAGAAAAGACCTTTGCTATTCACATTATCTATGCCTCTCATGGTTTTATAAACCTCTATAAAGTTACTCCTCAAACTCTCCATTCATGGCAACATTCTGGTAAATCTTTTCTAAACCCTTTCCAATATAATAATATCTTTCCTGTAGCAGGTTGACCAGAACTGTACACTGCACTCCAAAAGTGACTTCACCAATGTCCTGTACAACCTCAAAATGATGTCCCAACTCCTACACTTGATGGTTTGAACAATGGAGACAAGCATACTAAATGCTTTCTTAACCACCCTGTCTACCAGCAATTCAACTTTCAAAGAAAAATGTACCTGAACTCCTAGGTCACTCTGTTCAACAACACTACCCAGGGCGTATCATTAATTGTTTAAGTCCCGCCCTTCTTTGTTTTACCAAAATGCAACACCTCACATTTATCCAAATTAAACTCCATAATCCGCTAATTCTGAGTGTGAGACAATACTGCGGCTTTAAAAAGAGGAATCAGGCCAAATGAACTTCAATCAGTCTACAAAACCACAAGGGTGTCACAGTGGCTCAGTGGTTAGCACTGCTGCCTCACAGCGCCAGGGACCTGGGTTCAATTCCAGGCATCTGTGTGTGGAGTTTCCTTCAGGTGCTCTGGTTTCCTCCCACAGTCCAAAGATGTGCAGATTAGGTGGATTGGCCATGTTAAATCACCTGTAGTGTTCAAGGATGTGTAGGTTAGGTGGGTTATGAGGGATGGGTCTGGGTGGGATGCTCCAAGGGGTGCTGTGGACTTGTTGGGCCTAAGGCCCTGTTTCCACAGTGTAGGGATTCTATATAAAAAATCTCACAAATTTTGTCTTCAAGTGCCAATGTCAACACTAGAAATGAAAACTAATAACAGCTGCAATGTTTCAGAGATGGTAGGAACTGCAGATGCTGGAGAATCTGAGATAACAAGGTGTAGAGCTGGATGAACACAGCAGGCCGAGGAGCAGGAAGGCTGACGTTTCGGGCCTAGACTCTTCTTCAGAAACCATTCTTCATTTCAGTGTTCATCCAGCTCTACACCTTGTTATCACAGCTGCAATGTTGTTTTATCTGCTACTCATGAACAGTTCAGAGGCTGATCTATTTTACTTTCTTTGCTGTTTGGATTTGTCTCTTATTCTTAATCTGTGTATTTTTGTACAGCTTTGGTATTTTTATTCATGCATAGTAATGAACAAACTAACTCTTTTGTTAATTCGAGGGAGCTTGGTAAATTGAATTCTTTAAAAGCATAAGTTCATTTGGATCTGGGAGCAGTGTATCCACATTTGAGGGCATCCGTTTTAAATTGACTTTGCTTCAACCAAACAAGCGGGGAAGGGTGAATGAAGAAGAGGAGCAGGTTCATCCATACTCATCCAGCACCTTAACAGTTTGGAATATCCCATCTGGAACTAAAACAAACTGGATATCACCTGAGGTCTGGTCATAACAATACCTTAATCTTTTTTGTGTGGGGGTTATTATACTTTTATAATGCAACTGAAAGGGTGCCAGTTGTTTGTAATCCAGTAATAGTTTGGCAATGTGACTGCTGACAGTGTTCTAGTATTTTCAAAAGAACATTTTAGCCATCTGCAGCAAACAATCTTGGGGTTTCAGGGTCTACCACATTGTTGTAGGTAACACAGAAAAACAACTTGTAAAAGAAACTCAATTGGTAATGATATGCTTTCCTTTGTAGATTGGTCAGCAGTTTGTCTAAAACGTTTCAAAAGCAATGAAATCTAAAAATCACTTTACCGTTGAGCTCAAAATCCGAGTCGATATTAAGTGAATTTAATGAAAACAGATTTCTTCAAAAATTTTAAGCTTCCATCTGCTTAGTAAAAGATTACATCATGAGATAAATTAGACCATTAAATTCTGCCTAAAACAAACCGAATGTCACTCAAGTTTGAACCTTAAAGGCGTCAAAATGCATGTGAGAAGTAATAAATTCACAAGTGATACTGCAATACTTTTGGTTTCAATACAACTTACTTTAACGGCATGACTGCCTCCATAGCAACCAAGTACAGTTTCCTAAAATGACCAAATAACTCCTGAAGTATATATTTTATATGTCATTGAAGCCCTAGCTAATTCAATAAACTAATATTCACGTCATCGCTAAATAGGTTTCTTGGTTGTAGCAGAATCAGTAGTTTTCGAAGATGCCAGATAGCAATCATGATTTGCTGATTGCTTACATCTCGCCGGCCACAACCACTAACAACAATAGTGCTATGATCCCAACTGATAATAATATTGGAAAAGTCATATTCCACAATTAAATCGAGTTCAATAGATTTTTTTAATGAATGCAATGGTCAGTCATTGAGACACATTTGCACAAGGCTGAAGATATTCTTTAATAACAGAACAGAGATTTATTGCAAAAAAGAAGAAATAGAAGATAAACTAAATATAGAACATAGTTAGAAAGATCTTAATCCACACGGCAAAACAATCTGTTTACTGACACTACCCATTGCAGCATTTCAAAGCTGCATAAATTGTCGGTCTGCATCAAAGTCTTTAAGTTCTACTTTACTGATACTCCTCAGTTTCTGTCCCATGAGCTATGGAATCTTCTTACGTGAAAATCTACAAAATAGAGCTTAGACTTCACCAATTTCTAATAACATGCAGGCTTCTAATCAAATGCCCCTGGTGTAGAAGCTGCACAATCTAAACTTTTCTAAAAATGGTAACTGGTTTTCCCTAACCTGCTGTAAAAATACACCTTTCAACGAGAGAAACTATACTTGATTTGGACCTCAGTCAGGTCCCATCCAAACTGTCCTAAACATTTTCAGTCTCTGGACTTCCTAAACTAAAGTCAATCTTTGATTATTCTGAATTGAAATAAGAGCAAACGACCTTCAACGTTCACCCTAACTGTCATAAACCACTGCTGTGTAGTCAGTTTATTCCATTAACACTCCAGGGTTTGCACTCACCTGCTTTCTGACTCATACTGGATTAGGCTATTGTTACTAAAGGACTGTCTGACCTGGTTTTTTAAACATATCCTAACAACTATACTGTTGCCCTCCCAAACTTTGGTCCCAGCTCTTCCCTTAGCAGCTGGCTCACCCACAGTGCCATGGTTCTGGCTGGCCTCCACAGAGGAACATCGCTCTCATTGTTTTCCAAGGTCAACAAGCAGAGCAGGATACAGTTAGGGGATTCCTCATTACCTGCCCTGGTCCCCTCCTTCTGTCTGTGCAGTGACCCATTCCCTTTCTGATTGTAGTTGCTGAGGCTGCAGAGTGACCACATCCTGGAATGTGTGATCCACAAACCTCTCAGGCCCATGAATGCACTGTAGTTTCCCAGGCTGCTGCACAAGTTCCAAAACACTGAGCACAATATACAGCAACCGGAGGCACCTCCTGTACACATGGGCACTCAGGCCTCCAGGAGCCTCTGGGATATCCCACATAGTGCGGGATGTGCAAATCACAGGTCAGAGCTTAATTCAATAGAATTCAGGTAAAAGAAACCCTTTGATTTTATTTTACTCTGACCCCTGTTTAAGTATAGATAGAAAAATCTTGTTCCTGCTTATGTCAGATAAATAGCTAGAATCCCTTTGTTTTGATGTTCGAAAATATTAATAATCTAAATTAATTTTAAAGCTGTACTTATGGCCTTACCTTAAATCAAAATCCAGTCGCAGGCGACAAACCAGAAATACCTATCAATTACCAACTGCTCCCCTGTAATATCATGATTCAATTTTGTTGAAGCAGCTTTAGTGTCAGTCTGTCTGCTTCTGGGATCTATCCATGCTCATTGCAAGTTTTAATCTCACTTCCACTGCTCCTAAATCCCACAGAGCTCCACCACTAGTCTGTCTGTTTCTGGGACCTCTCTGGTCAGCCTTTAACCTGTCTGCTGCCACTCCCAAGCCCCACACTGGTCCAAAACCAGTCTGTCTTCTCATTTAGGTGCTGGTGTCAGTTAACATTTCAAGCATGTGACCTTTCCTTCCTCCCCACCAATGTTACCATCTGCAGGTCTAGAATCAAGCACAGCTAGAAATGAATAGAAGAGGGCTACACACAACAGTTGATCTGCATTGCCACTTGCAGTGTTAGATTTATGACTCATGTGTCTTTGCAGTTGATGACAAAGCTGTGCATCTGGTTGTCAGGCTCTGTGCCAATTAACACATTGTTCACAATTGTTGTCAGATAGGTATGTAAGAAGCTGCAAATATGATTGGTGATACATTGGCCAGATCAACCAATCTCATTTTCCGAGGATCATCCCTCCAGTGATGCAGTTGACCCTCGTGTTAAGTTCACCAGCAGCTATCTTGCTGTCATGAGAGAGCAACACTATGGTCTTCTGGGTCTATAGTGACTTTATTTTACAACGAACGTTATGAATTTGTAATATATTGTTATTATCCAGCAATCTGGCTTGTTGTCAAAACTTATCTTGAAGCTCATTACCTTTTCATGCACACACTATTTGTCAAGGTGAGGTATGTTCACTTCTGACCGTGTGTACAAGTGACAGTGAGTCATCACAGGTCACCTCACATGCATCTTGACCTATCTAAAATCTTTCTACTCCGTAGGATTAAGCAAAAATTCCCTGGACCAACATCCTGGATTTTTCAAATAGCTTTTAGAAGTTAAAGAAAAGGCAACTGGGCTATGCTCTGGGAAAATTACACAGACACAGAGATAGCTGCTTGGAACCATTGTTCAGCCTGAAAATCCAATTCACACATCTACTCTAAAAGAACAATCAACCAGGCCAAAACCCTGCCCAACCCAGACGGAATGGAGACCCCTGATGAAGGGTCTGGCCCGAAACGTCAGCCTTTCTGCTCCTATGATGCTGCTTAGCCTGCTGTGTTCATCCAGCTCTGCACCTTGTTGTCTCGGATTCTCCAGCATCTGCAGTTCCTACTATCCCAGATGGAATGGAGCCTCTGCAGATACCAGATATTCAACTTTGATCAATATTTATTCACAGAGATACCTGTTATTCCACTTAATCAAAACACATTCACACCTACTCTTAACTGCCAAGAAGCCAACTGACCTCAAAGGGAACACCAGTAGCACAATGGCAAGCACAGATTTGACATGAAGATAAGAGACCCACAATTAATATAACTGCAGGCCCCAAAATCACCTGAGAGAGCTACCACCCAGAGACCGATCCCTACAGCCATCTCCAGAAGAAGGATCCCAACGGCAATACTGAAACCTACTGACACAGGCCTGTTCCGGACCAGGGGAACCAACAGCACTGACCACAACCAGCAGACCTAAAACAGACAACCTCCGAAAATCACCGACCCCACCGATACCACAGGGCCTCAGCCACATCCTGAGGTGAAAACTGGAGCACAAAAACTACCACAAAGTGAGGTACTCATTTAATAAATCCACAACACGTCCTACCACATCAGCGGACTCAACCCAGACTGGAGGCCTCCACCGTCTGAAGGCTTCATCAAGGCACCAGGTACAGCAAGCATGAACAGCCAGCTGTACTTCAAAATCGCATTTTCCTCCAGTGGTGAGCTAAAACTCTCGAGACCCCAGAGTTTCCAAACTAGATAGCAGGGAGGGGAAGGTGGGTGGTGTCAGTGTAGGGACCCCAAAGGTAGCAAGCCTGATTAAAATTTGTGAGATTAAATCTGTGTTTAGCTTCTATTAGTGTTTAATCCCTGTTTAACTTGATAGTGTATTTTAATTACTGCCCTCTATATAATTAATAGTGTCAATTTCACTGTTTGTTGTATTTGCCTTTGATTTCTTGTGATCTACTCACTTCTATATTTAATAAACGCAGAGATTCTTTTGCCCCTGAAACACATGTCTACTGCCTTCATCAATTCACATTCCCTAAATAAGTCCTGTGTCAAAAGCAGGGATCTGGGGGTTATTCGAACCACCTAAAAATCAGCAAATTATTGGTCGCAAACCAGAACCTCTACAACTCTCTCCTTCTTTCTTACAATAAATAGAAAAAAATAACTTATTGAAAACCTAAGTAATGGCATGGAGGGGGTGGAGGGGAGAGGAGGGGCTAAAAATCTAAAACCTAAACAAATTTCCCAAAGACAAGATAAGAATCTAAGCAGTAGCAGAAAAATGAAAACAAATTGCGCAGAAATGACCACAAAACTTACACTGGTCTTTTTTTTTGTAGAAGAGACGACTGAGGGTTGACCTAACAGAGGTTTTTAAAATTATGAAAGAATTTGATTGATTGAATGCAGATAGAATGTTTTCAATGTAAAGCTCAACAAAACTAGAGGCCATTAATATAAGATAGTCACCAAGAAACCAGATAGAGAATTACCAAAATCATCTCGAAATGGAAGTCAAAGCAGGTATCTGGTGATTTGAGCAAGCAGCGTTCTCCAAAAGACCAACATTGGATACAAGGCACCAACATCTAAGGGCATTCTCCATGGGCACCAGTTACACACAATCCAGGTCAGCAGACATTGACATCTCACATGGGCCAGAATCTAAGATATCTTTGATCCACTTACAGTACACCTCTGCACTTCAATGCTGCACTTTGGCAGCACTAGCAACAGTAATGCTGCAGCAAAGATACTGCGCACTCAGGGGGACACACTCAACTCATGGACTATACCAGACTTTATCTCTGGCCTCTTCACTTGCTCTCTTAGCACTCCCTCACTCTGAGCCAAAATGGATGCACACAGCATCCCTGCTTTGCCTTGCCTTTTTATGTCTTGCCCCTCAACCAGAGATACAAGACTCATAATACTGTTATATTGCAATCATTTAGCGCAGGCACAATGCCAAAAAGCTTATCATGGCTGTCAGCTGGCCTCAGGAAAGTCCTCAGACAAGCCTTTGGTTAGGGGATCCTGTTACAGTAAGTTAAGGACATCTCAATAACCAGTCCATGGACTTGGAGGCATTCAGTCAGTTATGCAGGAGTGATAAGTGCGAGGATCCTCTTCTCATTGGGGCTGAGGAGCCGAATGTCAGGCAGCACACAACTGTTTTTGACTCCTCCTGCCCTGTTATGGACTGTTTTCCTCCTGGAATAAAAGACAGATAGGTTTAAATGCGATGTAAAACGGTGGTACAGCTGTTACTTTTAGTGCGGGCAGGAAGGTGCCCTGAATGAGTAGGAAACACAGAGGGCCAGGGGTTTGGGGGGTGTGGGTGTGGTGAGGGAAGGTGTTGCAGGTAACAGTGAGTGTGGCAGAGAATGAGCCTTGGTGGGAAGTGGGGGCAGTAGCAGAGATAGACTGATGGGGGCTATCAGAGAGTAGGAAGGCTGGGGAGCTGGAGAAGGGCATTGACCTTATTCCTACGTTGCTGTATATTCTTCTAAACAGCTGAGATCCCAGTGGCGCTCTGAGACCAGGCTGGCATGGTCTGGTGTGTGGCCTCTACTGCCAGTCCTGGGGGAAGGGAACATGCCACCCCTGCACAATCCTTCCACCAGGTCCTAATTTTCCCTTGCCTGCCATGTCTAGGATAAATGTCAGGAACCATACAGGGCCACTCTGAACTAACAGTGTTTGTCCGAGTGCCTTTTTAAAAATGGTGCCGGGAATGCTGGCCCACTCTAACATATCCTGGCAGTTGCGAATTGTTCCAGGTACAGTGAGTGGTAGAATGGCACCAGAATTGGACAAGAAGGGCATCATAGGGACAGTGCAGGTGAGATAAGTTTAGTGAGCTGTGAAGAGAAAACTGAATAGGCATTGCAGGGAGAAACCTCCCATGAAGCTCGACAAGATTGATATTTTGCCAAAAAGTAAGACTCAGTCCATCATTCTTCCTGTTACCTTGATCCCAAAATGCCTTAAGTATTCTGCTTAACAAAACACCTGACATTAACCATATTATTTACAGCCCCAAAACTGTTATACTGCCGTTTTGAACACTGAATTCTATTAGCAGTTCTTCTACATTCTTCTTCTGCCGTACATTCATTCCTCTGTAAACTAATAACACTTGAAAATAATTTTTGTTTCCTTCTCACATCCATTGTTAGTGTTTAAAATACACTACACCAACAAAATTAATCAATAAAGGAGGCTGTATCATGCTCACACTCAAATAGGTAGGTTTGCTCTCTACTTCAATTAAAGTGTGGCAGCACCACGATACACCTATGTGATCCCAATAGCCATCCTTAATATGCATTGTGTATTGATTTGCAAATTGTTTTTCCCTATTACGGTGAAAGCTGTGCTAGAGGACACACGTGCAAGCACTGGGATGTGGAGCATTTTCCATTTCAAACACCCAATTAAACCATCTCCCAGGGGATGCATAGTACTGCCAGCTGAAGAACTCAGCTCCCTTCACTTTGTCACAACAAATTACTAGAAACAACAGAGAAATCTTCTGATGAAGGGTTCTCACTCAAACTTAATTTGTTCCATCCACAGATGTTGACTGCTCTAAAATAAAAAGCAGACTGTGCTGGAAATTCTCAATAGATGAGACAACATCTGTGGAAAACTGGAGAGAATCAGGGTTAATGTTTCAGGTTGGTGAACTCTTGTCTCAATTGTACTTCCAGCATTTTTTGTTGTTATTCCAGATTACTGACATCAACAGTATTTTACTACTGCGTTATTGACTGACCTGTCGGATGTTTATAGAAATTTTTGATTTCTTTTTGGTTTTTAAGATGCAGGATCAGCAGTTTTTCATGTAATGTTTGAGATCTTCAAACTCAGTGACTGTTTCATGTGCTTATTTAGATCAACATTTGCCACTATAAATATATTGGGGCAAAGGTTTATAAACTGGTCCCCTGAACTCTATGCAGTCTATTAGGGGATTGTAAAGGGAAGTTAAAGGGACCTGGCTGCTATGTAGCCACATTCAGATTTATGTATTGTTCTCAATTTACTGGTTTCCAACACAATTGGCTGAATCTTCTGGTGGATGTCGGGAAACCAGTATCAGGACATACACGAGATCTGAACTTGAGCATTGCCGCAGCTCGCCCTCCAGAGCAATGGTAATTGAGACCTACTACTTAGCTACTACTTCCACGTTTGCTGTCTAATTAAGAAAGGCTGGAGAAATTATGAGGTGGAATATCCAACGATATCCTGAAGCACCGGGTGGAGGTTGCTGGGAAAGCTAATCTGGTGCTTTTGCAGATGCCAGCTGAAAATGCCTACACTACAGAAAGATGTCCCAGAGATATTAACATGACAGTTTACAAATTAGAAACTGGCATATGTTTCTCAGCTCCTCAAACTTATCTCATCACCGTGAAAGATCATGGCTGATCTGATTATTCCATATTTTCACCCACCCTCAAAAAATTTCCCCTTTGTGTTTGCAAAGAGTCTATCTATCTCCACCTTGAAATCATTCAAGCACTCTGCTTCTACTGCCTTTTGAGGAAGAGAGTTCCAAAGATTTACAACCCTTTCTTAGAAAAGAATTCCCCTCATCTGTCTTAGAAGAGCTGTATAATCATGACTTGATTTTGTTGATGGCAATGTCACTGTCTTTGATCGCAGAGTGTACCCAAGCGGTTCTTTTTGGATTCGATTAAATGCAGTTAAGAGAAGACTCGACAACAGCAATTTGCTTAAATATGAACATTTATTGAGTAATAATAAAAAATGACAAAAGAAAGGAACATTTATTAAGTAAATAAAAAGAATGAAAAAGAAAGGAGAAGAAAAAGCCTTACGTCCTTCTGCCCATCGGGGAACTCTCAATAGACGACTGGTCTGGAGGCTTATGTCGTTGCTGGCACCATTTGCGATCCCAAATGAAGTCCAAAAACTTGGAAAGAAATACTGTCTCTTTTACAGTGTAACAAACAGCCAACACAGAAAAGCAGATACAGAAAACAAGTTGCTTGCAAGCACAGAAAACAAGTTGTATTGTGCCGTCTGTGGCACATACAGGAATGTTCACAGGACTTATTCAAGGTAATGCAGCTGTCAGACATCAGCAACAATTTTAGCTCTTCAGTGCATTCTATTTAGTCACTTGACTAGTAAACCAGAGGACTGAACTACGATACAAGATATTGCAGTGGGATTGTCCACTACCGTCTTCACAAGACCAACTGAGAATGGGCAATAGATGTCAGCCTTATCATCATGATGAGATATATTTTATTGTCCAAAAGTGGCCTGCAAGCTATTTAACCACAAAAGGCACTGTCACAGATCCAATCTTATCCAAGAAGAACAGGTGACCTCAACAGCTCAGGTCAAGGAACTGATTGCTAGATTTTAAAAGATATCTAGAGACAAGGGGACAACACAGAGAAATGGCATTGAGTGGAATACCTCCACAGGAATGACCATAGCCATGAGTGTGGACACTGAGGCCTGTGCTTCTGTCATTGGATTTTGAGAGAAAGCTTTGTTCACACCCTGTGACCTACTGTGAAGAGGCTAACTCCAAGATATTTCTAGGCTCAGACTCAGTTGGTGACTGTCCTATGTCACTAAAGTTCCACCACGTTGGATAATGACCCTAGATTGGGGCCTTAATTTTAGCTATTGGCCACCCACCTCCAGCAAAATGCCCCAGCAAATCTGACCACAGATGGGACAATATTGGAGAGCCATCTCAATAGCCATGTCATTACATTCCGAACCACATCAACATCCACCTCCAATCCATCACCACAAGGTGGGGAAAATTCAGCCTGTTATCTCTCTCAGTATACTCTATATGTTATTTCTCTTTAGATAATCAAAGAAAGGCATTGCTGGAACCTTGCAGGAGGTTGCAGTGAGAGTAACAATATTTACAATATTGGGAGTATGTTAATACTTGTAAGGGTCCAACCCCACCTACAAGCAAAAATGAAAAAACCACACTGGCCAGTCTATATTTTCAAGAGGGAAAAAAAAATCTAATCATTAGAACTTTTAATTAGATTTCATTATTTTCTCTTTTAGCAATTGAACTGGTTTCCAGTGCAGATCCATCTTGGCTTTCTCTTGAAGTCCATAATATCACAGATGCCAGTCTTCAATTAATTCACTTCACTCTGTCTGATATCAAAGAACAGCTGAAGGCACTGGACACAGCAAAGGCTACGGACTGTAACAAAATTCTGACAATAGAACTGAAGACATACTCCAAACTGTTCTAGTACAGCTACAATGCGGCTGTCTGCCTGACAAGTGGAAAATTACCAAGATTGATTGTGTTCACAAAAGCAGGTTATATCCAGCTAATCACCTCCTCCTGAGTCAACTCTCGATCAAATTGAAGTGACATGACAACAACAATCCTGTCAAGTGGCACTTCCACTGCAATATCTTGTACACGGGGGCTCAGTTTGGATTCTGCCAGGACAATGCAGCTCCAGGCCGTAGTACAGCCTTGATGCAAACAAAGCCAAAGAACTTAACTCAAGATTTTTTTTTTTATTCATTCATGGGATGAGTGTGTCTCTGGCTAGGCAGCATTTATTGCCCATCTCTAATTGCTCAGAGAGCCATTATGAATCAACCACATTGCTGTGGATCTGGAGTCACATGTAGGCCAGACCAGGTAAGGATGGCAGTTTCCTTCCCTAAAGGACATTAGTGAACCAGATGGGTTTTTCCAACAATCGGCAATGGATTCACGGTCATCACTAGATTCTTAATTCCAGATATTTTATTGATTTCAAATTCCACTGTGGCAGGATTCGAAACTGCGTCCCCAAACACTATCTGGGTCTCTGGATTAACAGTCCAGCAATAACACCACTAGGCCATCGCTTCCCTTTATAAGATAAAGTGTGAGATTTTATAAAATGATTACATTTTGAAACTGTCTGTTTATTTCAAGGAAAACATTGGGGAATAAAGAGGGTCAAGTAATCTGCTTAAAATTTTGTCTAACATTGAGCCTTGTAACTTGGTAAAGTTGCCAGCTTAATCGACAACCAATCTACCACCTTAAACACTCATTCCCTCTACTATCAAAGCACATAGAAGAGGCACCACAGCAACTCACTAAGGATCTTTTAACAAGATCATCCAAACCCACAAATTCTACTCCTGGAAGGACAAAGGCAGAAGACGCATGTGATTACCATCACTTAAATTTCCATTCCATGATACACACCATACTAACTCTGAAGTATATTGGAATTCCTTCACGACTCTTTGTCAAAAAACTGGCACTCTAGCATTGTGAGTGTTCCTAGATCAGATGGATTGTCTCAGTTCAAGAAGCTGACATTGTAACACCTTTGCAACAGCAAATAGGAATGGACAAAAAATGGTAACCTTGTCAGCAACACTCTGATCCCATGAAGAATTTGATATTAAAACAATTCAATTCTCTCCTACGTTTGATTGCTGTAATGTAATTTGAACAATAACAACCCAGAGCACAAATTTGTATCTGCAAATTTACACAACATTTTGATTCAGCATCTGTGGGGTTACACCACAATGCCAAGGTCACAGGACAAGTGGAAATTTGGACATCGCTATTCCATAGTAACGTGGACCAATTTAAGAATGTTGGATGTCATTAAATATTCACAAATTAGAAAATTATTTTTTAGTTAATGTTGATGAACATAAGAAATGATTAAAATGAAATCAATTCTATTTGTTATGGAAAGAATCTCCAAAAATAAAAACTCATTTTCAATACTTTTTGCAGATATTAAAGGGTTAAATTTAAAATAAGGTTAACAGTATATTTATTTTGCAAGCAATAATACAAGGAATGGAAACAGGAACAACACCCAGTACTTCAGGTGCAAATCTCACTAGAAGACTGCACAGTTGCAGCAAAATTTTCATACTCTCGAATTACTCTTGCACCAGAGATCTCACATCACTGAAAAAATTCTTCTATCAGCTCTGACTTGAAAACAGCCTGTACATTCTTTCATCTATGATCCTATTCCCGACACGACTCATTTACAATCTTTCCCAGAAGGGCCTTAAGTATCGACAGTTCTTATGTGCAAGTAATTGTGATCACTTATACAAAGAGAGAATTGAAAACAAAAGTCACTTTGATTTTTTTAAAAAAATGAAATATATTCTCAATAGTTTTTTCAAGAAGTCAGCACCTGGATAGATCATGTTTAATATACTAAATGAAAATTTCTAGAGAAATTAACGTGATTTTGGAAGTCTGAAATGGGTTTCAAGTTTTCAACATGGTTGGTGTGTTGCCGTGCTCATTCTGGAGCCATGAGACTTCAAGAGACCTCATGCCAATATTGATCAGCCCTTGGGCCACACTGTATGCCTTTATAGCCGCAACTTTGGTAAATCAATTTAGCCAGTCAGACATAACATATCCAAAAATGGCAATGCAGAAATACGTCATTTTGGTTGAAAGAAATGACTCTTGCCAGTACAATTGCATCAGGCCATTGCATGGACAATCTAAGGCAGTTCTCCCAATTTGCAGTTTGGCACCAGTTCCCAGAAGTTGATGAGGAGAAAATTGCAAAATTGAAGTTGCTGGGATTTTTTGACTCTCATCCGGACATGATGCTTGGATTGTTGTCAATGGATTCACCCAATATTTCTCATATTTCTCAGGCATTTTACAGTTGAATGGTTTGCTGAGCTTCAAAGGGCATCAAGAGTTAATCATAAGTTGTAGAAAAGAATCATGTTTATGGCAGAACTGATCGAAATGAGAGGATTCCTTCCTGAAGGACATGAAGGAATGTTCCATCAAACTTTTCTTCAAGCTTTGAAAGCACAAGAGCACTACATCAAATGTTATTTTCAATTGAAACCATCAAAGAATTCTGATAATTAACATTCTAACACATAAACGTTACAATAGTTATGTACCTACAGTACTTAGTTTTCAAATGGGCTCCTTCACTTGCCAAATTAATGAGTGCATAACTAATATTAAATATTATTTTATAGATAACTGATAAATGTAATCCTTTTTCTGACAACTTTGTTTTGACTACAGCAGTTAATTCATTGACTGTCTTAAGTTTCTAATCAAGTTGGTTACCTTCAAATAAGACAACTCAACAAATAGATTTTTTTTACTGCTTATGGTGTTTCTATTTAAGTGAACAACCACTCTAAAATAACAGTTACCACATCTCAAAAACAGTTAATTGACTGGAAAATATTTGCGATATCCTGTGGATGTGAAAATGTAATATAAGCACAAATTCTTATTTTTTTGTGGTTAAGAGCAGATGAAAATATTACCCACATAGATAAGGTGTTTCACTAGATTCAGTGTAGCATCCTCAATATTGAAGAGGGATAAAACAAGTATTCTGAGGTGGAGGCCAATACATCCTTTCCATTTTCTTAAACTGATCACTTTATCAGTTATTATAAAATGATTAGTGAAGTAACAGGAGACAGAATGGTGCTGTGTAAAAACATATGATATCTAAGCTTTATAATAGAGTAGGGAAAGGTCTCACGTTTCTCATTTCTGTACACACTGAATGACAACTGATACAGCCTTAGAAATCAGAGAATTCTGAAAATGGAAATTATTCTTTCAAACGTTTTTTTCTAAATGGTTGGTACATACTAATTCATTGGTTACTCTGTGTTTCCATTGAATATAAACCTGATAATTCCTAATAAATTGTTTAACATGTTTCAATCATCTCAAAAGATCAATAAAATGTAAACTTCAACTCAACAGTAAACTGTAAAAGAATATCAGCTGAATACCAGATACTACTTCAAATCTGACAAGGTATCAGTATCATATGATTGGGAGGGAGGTAAATCTGGTTTCCAACTAATTATCATAAAATTTTCATGACCACAGAAATGTCTTAACCCCGGTTGGAATTGTGCACTGGAAATCTTATCAATTGTGGCAATCCTTAATATGGTAGCTGGTCAGTTGGACACAGGTCTTGTCTTGAGATAGGAGTTCTTTCTTCTTATAATGTCTGAGTGTTTTATTTTCCACTTACAAAGAGAGGAAGAGAGACCTCACTTGCTGGCAGGCTTATGAAGATCAAAGTCCTGAACCTTAAAGGCATTTGTGAAATGATTGTGAAATCATTGATTTTAGAGACTGATTGTACCTCTCCAAATCTCCTTGTGTTTGTAGATGGTAGTCAGTGTTTTTTACCAAGATTACATATGTATATCTGGCATCATATGTAAAGATAAAGACTTTTGAAATTAAACTGCTGGGATAAACCAACAGAATTTGCTTAGTCTATAACGTTACAATGGAGTAAGGCAAATGCTGTAATAAAATCATAACAAAGATAAAACTCCAATTTTTTTTATTTTTACTTAATATGTAAAAAATCACTAATATTCGTACATAGTCATTACAGCGGTTCAAATCTGTACACCATCTTTACCCATGGAGAATAAACAAACCCAAGGCATTTTTCACTTTTGTGAGATTATACAGGTAGTTCTCCTATAACGCAGTAGTTGCATTCTTGTGTGACCTGGCACTATAGAAAATCGCATTATAGAACATTGCGTTATAGGGAAATCACTATAGAAAATCGCTATACCTGTACAGCAGAAAGTTTGCGTTATCCAAATAGCGTCCACTATTCATCAATCACATTACAGCCAATTCTCATTAACTAAACTCACATTATCGCAGAACTAACTGTATTTACATGCATTTGAAGCACTGGGAGGGTCCAATAACTGATCAGACCCCATTTAACTTTGGCAAAAAGATCTTAGATGATGGGCTTGGGCATTAGATCAATTCCTGGATTGCCTGAGGTCCCCATGAAAGCTCTATCCTTTCAACCTTGCACCTCACCTGAGTCGTGGTGACCCTCAGGGTAAACTCACTGCGAGTTGTCTCTCCAATGAGACAGCAGTCTCTGGCCCTCTGGTACTATGGCAGCTTTCATTTTGCTGCCAAAAAAAATTCTAAAGATTCACTCATCCTCCAAGATCAATGACTTGCAGTGTTCATTATTTGTGAACATTTTAACGAGCTTTGTTTTGTTTCCTGCAATAGTTTTGCTCTACTTCTCCAGAGGTTCATGCAAAGTCTAATTAAAAATAATGCTTTCCTTTCACACCTGAATCATCACACCTCCTTCAGAATCTAATTCAGGCCCAGAACCACTTCAGGAAAGGAAGTATATAACCATTCTACAGTAGATATCATTGGACAAGTCTTCACATTATTTCTCCAAAAGAAGCAAATTTAGCCAGCAACAGGACAGACAAGTGTTAAGAGGATATTTGACTAGTAGCATGGATCATCTTCTTAATTTGGGAATAAAACTTGATGGGTTCACTGTGAATTCGACAAATTCATATTATGCATCAGGAAAGTTGACGTTTAGGGTCGAGACCCTTCTTCAGACCCATTTCTGAAGAAGGGTCTCGACCCGAAATGTCAACTTTCCTGCTCCTCTGATGCTACCTGGCCTGCTGTGTTCCTCCAGCTCCACACTGTGTTATCTCTGACTCCAGCATCAGCAGTTCTTAACTATCTCATATTATGCATCAGCAGATTAGTGCCCCTGTTAAAATAATGCAGAAATTAATTTACATTAGCATGTTAAGCATTTCTATAATAACATTGATACAATAATTTTCATACGAACTGAAATTTCAAATTACAATTATCTTAAGATAACATCTCCTTAGTGATATTGTCCTCAGTGGCTACAGGTATAATGAGTACACATTACAAGGGGTCATTTTACAACAGCTGACTGCTAGCAAGGATGGCTTCTGTTGTAAGCTGAATCTTCACCAAGTGCACTTAGCCCCACATGGCCTGCTTGGTTGAGGGTGATAAAGGAAAACAACTCCATAGTAAAAAATGAAAAGGCTTTTATTGTAAACAAGATGTAGTCTATTGCGTGATATAGGGACTCTGGCAACGTCACTATATTGAAAGCACCACATCCCTTCTTTGCAGTCCACGCACTTTTGAAAACAAATGAAATACAAATATCTTTCTCCTGTCAGTGTTTTTCTGTCACTGATTAAGTGCCAGGAAATGTGGCAACAAATTTTTAGACATAAAAATAAAATCAGCTGTAAAGCATATTTCACTTGATGCGATGCTTAAAATCGAAGAATTTGACAGACTGCCAAAAATTTCCAATTATTTTTTCATTGTAGGCTCACATATTCCAATTGCAAAGTTGCAAGTTTTATTCACTCATGGGATGTGGGCATTACTAGCTGACCAGCATTTTATTGCCCATCCTTCGTTACCCCTGCAAAGGTAGCGATGAGCTGCCTTCTTAAACTGCAGCAGTCCCCCTGCTGTAGGTTGACCCATAATGCCCTTAAGGAGGGAATTAAGGATTTTGAACCAGCAACAGTGAAGGACCAGTGATATATTTCCAAGTCAGGATGGTGAGCTTGGGGGAAACTTGCAGGTGGTGGTGTTCCAATGTATCTGCTGCCCTTGTCCTTCTATATGGAAGTGGTCATGGGTTTGGAAGGTGCCATCTGAGAATCTTTGGGAATTTCTGAAATGCATCTTGTAGATAGTACACACTGATGCTACTGTGCATCAGTGGACGAGGGAGTGGATGTTTGTGGATGTGGTGCCAATCAAGTCAGCTGCTTTGTCTGGGATGGTGTCAAGCTTCTTGAGTGTTGTTGTAACTGCATCCATCCAGGCAAGTAGGGAGCATTACATCACAATGTTGACTTATGACTTGTAGATGGTGAACTGGCTCTGAGGAGTCAGGATGTGAGTTACTTACTGCAGTATTCCAAACCTCTGACCTGCTCTTGTAGCCATTATGTTTATGCAACAGGTCCAGTTGAGTTTCTGGTTAATGGTAACCCCAAGGATGTTGATAGTGGGGGGATTCAGTGATGGTAACACCTTTGAATGTAAAGGGGTGATGATTAGATTGTCTCTTATTGGTGATGGTCATTGCCTGTCATTTCGGAGACGCCAAAGTTACTTGCCACTTGTCAGCCCAAGCCTGGATATTGTCCAAATCTTCTTGCTTTTGAACACAGACTGCTTCAAATCCGAGGATTTGAGAATGGTGATGAATATTGTGCAACCAATGGTGAACATCCCCACTTATGACCTTATGATGGAGGGAAGGTCATTGATGCAGAAGCTGAAAATGGCCTAGGACACTACACTGAGGAACTCCTGCAGAGATGTCCTGGAGCTGAGATGACTGACCTCCAACAATCACAACCATCATCCTATGTTCCCGGTATGACTCCACCCAGCGAGAGTTTGCTCCCTGATACCCACTGGTTTCAGTTTTGCTAGGGTTCCTTGATATCACACTTGGTTGAACGCAGCCTTGACATCAAGGATTGTCACTCTCACCTGACCTTTGGAATTCAGCTGTTTTGACCATCTTTGAACCAAGGCTGTAATGAGATCAGGAGCTGATGGCACCCAAATTGGACATCACTGAGCAGGTTATTGCTGAGCATGTGCTGCTTGATAGCACTGTTAATGATTCCTTCCATCACTACTGATTGTAGAAATCTGTCTTGCTTTGATTTTAAAGGACAGTTGCTCAGTAATAATAGGGTTCCAGAATTAAAGAAAACGACTTCAGACTAAAAGAAATCTTGCATTTACATAATATCTTTTACATCCTCAGGAAATCCAAAATGCTTCATAGCCACTGACAGACTTTTGTTAGGCATATCAATATTGGCAAATACAGTAACCAATATAACTATAGCAAGATGCTATAGATATCAGTAAAATAAGTAACCACATGATCTATTTTAGTGAAGTTTGTTAAACAATACACGTTGGGCAGATTACCAGCAGAACTCCCTTCCTTTCCTTTACTTAGTGCCATGGGATCTTTTACATGGCAATTTTTAAATGGCAATCAGACCTCAATCACTTCAATTGAAAGAATCAATCTGAGACTCAATCTTCATGTTCCCCCTCCAGTCTCCAGATCTCTTGGCTGCACCCTCACAGACTAAAAAGTTACAGTACCACCACTGAACCAAAAAGAATTTAAACTATTGCACTGTAAGCTTACTGCGGATAAAGTGCAGAGCCTTTCTGTCCAGTGTTACTTTGAGACAGTGGTTCAGCCCGCTAAAAGCTCTTCTGCACAAAACTGCAGTGTTACCACAATGAAACTAACACAGTCATATTTCTTAATGTCCAGTGAACTATGGTGACTATTAGGACGACTCCTTGAAGAGTGCAAAATTGAACTCAGCTGATTTAACTGCAAGAGATAAATTTCTGACAATCCAATTAGTTACTTTTCATTGAGGCTTCAGAACCCAAGTTGGTAAGGATGTTTCCAAAGTGGTACGCCTGTATTTTATCTGCAGGTTTGCCAGTGACTGATTTACTCACAGTTACAAGCTGATGTGCACTGTTCCCTTAATTAGCTCAGTGTAATTCTCTTACTTGAGTTGAATTTTAGAACTGAACTCTAGCAGTAATGTGTATAGGATGATTTATTGGAAACTGGATTATGAAACTGCTTACCAGTACTGAAATGTGTCCTTTGAAAATAACTTCTGTCAGGTCACATTGCCACATGTATTTCAAGCCTGTTCTCCCAATGTTGAGCGTAAGTTAACTATTATGGTCTGGCAAAAATGACACCAAAAACTCAACCAAAGCCACATAATGTCCACAATGCAAGTCTTGTATTAGGATCTTTCATGTGCTTCGATTTTACCTAAATCTTAAAAAAAAGCACAGTATCTAGCGATCAACTGTGCAACTTGAGTACTGTTGACACAAATTGCAGGTGTCAGTACAGCTTTTATTAAATGCCTCAGAACATACAATCTAAATGAGAATTTTCTGGAATTATTAATCACTATGTTAATACATGCTTTGAGCATTCTCTTTCAATTATGTCATTATTTTGTTTCCATAAAATGGTTTTACTTGAGGTAACTGGTTTGAGCTAACAATAAGTTGTGACTTACTTGATGCCTATCTTATTATTCATAATCTTGATCTGGGTGCAGCTACAAACCAGTTGAAACTCATTTCACGCTTCTTTTATTAATTATTAACAGCTTCTGATCAGCAGAGTAATGCCTTCAGCTGCTGAATGTAATGTTTCAGAAAAAGATATAATGCTTCAATGTGGAAAATTCATTAAAACAAGCCTTCTGGCAAACATATAAATAAAGTCTGTTTAACAGTTCTGTTCACTTTCTTTCAAGTTCATCTGAAGATATTCTGAACAAAAGAAATAATGAATAGTTTCTAGTTATGTGCCATATCAATACATTCACGTGACTGGTTGGGAAAACAAGAAAAAAGTGTTGACCTTGCTTTGCTCATTTAATCAGCATGGAACAAGGACAAGATTATCTAATTTTGTGCTATTGCATTCATGACCCAAATGCACCTTAAAAACATCTGGCACCCAAATAGCTTGAGAAGTAATTAATGCCTGTTCAAGAATCATATTGTAAAATATTTTAAAAGCCACATAACGCAAGAGTGGCATCAAAGTGACTGTTCTTCTGGATCCAAAACAATACTGAATTCCACAACATCCATATCCTAGCTGTTAACTGACTACTCCCACCCCTAACTCTAACCCTAACCCGAACCTTAACCCTAACTACACCTTCACTCCTCCAGTGTCTATCTTGATTTTGGTTCCATGCAGTCTAAACATAAAACTCCAATTAACATAAGAAAATAAGAAATGGGAGCAGAAGTAGATCATAGAATCCCTACTGTGTGGAAGCAGACCATTCAGCTCATCAAGCCCACAATAATAGTACACCACCCAGACCCAACCCCTAGCCTACCCCTGTAACCCTGCATTTTCCATAGCTAATCTATCTAGCCTGCACATTCCTGGACACAATGTGCAATTTAGTGTGGCCAGTTCACCTAACTTGCACATCTTGCACTGTGGGTAGAAACAGGAACACCCAGAGGAAACATGCGCAAACATGGGGAGAATATGCAAACTCCACACAGACAGTCATCCATGGGTGGAATCAAATACAGGTCACTAGCACTGTGAGGCCGCAGTGCTAAGCACTGAGCCACTGTGCCCCCAACCTTGAAGCCAAATCTGCTGTTAAACATGATTATCTACCTCACTCTAATTTCCTGGCTGTTTCCCATTGCCTAAGAGACAAGAAACCTATCAATCTCAATTTTGAATTGACTCAGTGATGGAGCACCACCCTCTGGGGTAGGCAATTCCAAAGGCTCACAACCGTCTGAGTGAAGAAATTTAACCTCACTGCTGTCCTAATGATCAATTCATTGTCCTAAGGTTTTGTCCCTTACAGTTTTCAAATACTTTTTCTCTGATAGTACTGATTAATTTAAGTTCACATCCAGGTTTCCAACTACTTCTACTTAGTAATTTATATCTTCCATTGTGAAGACAGTAACAAAGTACAAGTTTAATATCTCTGTCATTTCCACATTCCTACAATAATTTCTCCACCTTATAATTTTAAGGGATTCACATTTATTTTAGCTACTCATTTTTTTTACTACTTAAAAGCTCTTTATTATTCCTGTCTAGCTTACCTCATAACTGTTTTTTCTTTTTATCTACTCTTTGATCACTGTTCACCAAAACATTCATATCCTCAGACCCAAGATAACTTTATTGTTGTGTTTCCATCAAGGAAACAGTCGCAAAAGCGTTCTACAAACTTGTATTTAAGACTATTTTTGCCAATTTGATTTAACATGTCTGTAAGAGGTTTAAACCCCCTATGATTGCTATATCGCTTGCATTACAATCTCTGATTATTTCTTCCTTAATGCTCTCTACAGCAATGTAATTGAATAGCGTTGGAGAATCAACAGTATAATTAATGTTAGGCTATAAAAATCTCCCACTTCTGTTTTTTGGGTAAGTGCTATTTTTTACCTCCACTGCTAATAATTAGACGTGCTGATCTTCTGAGCCAAGATCTTCTCTCACTAATACCCTTATAACTGTTTGGTAGTGCAAAACTCGAGTACTGCTGAAAGAAGACACATTTTGATGGGAGTATTTTTTGTTTTTCAGTCGTCAGGACATTTTGCAAGGATACCAACATAAAGGCAAAAAACAATATACTGCCTGAGAGGAGAGTACTGATTGGTTAGCAAACGGACTTGTTCATAGTTGCATTACCATGGAGAATGCACCAATTAATAATTATTGGTAGCTAATTGCCAGGCTCTGTTTAAATTTTAAAGCAGGAGGATTGAATCTGATTGGTTAGGGTGTTGCCCTCAGAAATGAGCAAGTGAATCAAATTGTGTGCTTACATTTAAAAACACTGAAGATACATTATATTGCATAATTCAAGATTTAATCTACCAATGCAAACTAGCCATTGTTGGTACAATAAATTTACTAAATTCTTTGCAAGATACCAGGCAATTTCTAGTGATACAATGCTACATTAAGCTAATAGAATATAGTTTAAATCTAGCTGTTATAATTCAAAGAAGATCAGATATATTTTGTTATCAAGCTCTGGATTTTATGCAGTAATCTTCTTTGACAATGGTGAACGTCAGGAACAATATTTTAATACAATATTTTAAACATTTGTAAAAACCTAACAACTAACTAAAAACCTTTATTAAATGCTGCTCGATACACAGTCGGCAATTTGCCTGCTCAGTTCCTCCTTTCAGCACCTGCAGAGGAGTCACAGACTGAATTTAAATATCATGAGGTTTCCATGGAGGGTAAATTGAAATAGAAGACGTCAGTGTGAACTAGAAATGCTGAGTGACTCAGACTTAGCACAAGAAAACGCAGATAAAAAAAGTGACATACAGGAAAATAACTAACAATACTTACAAAGCTGCCCTCAAAAGTGTGTCAGAGCTCATCTCTAAATCACAGGAGCATTCTTAAAAGAATGCCTCTATTTTATTAAACGTTCAAACTGAAATATGTTTAATTTATTGCAGCCATTGGTCCTTACTTTATTTTGCAATCTGCTAAATGAGAAAACTAGGGGAGGTCCAGTAGCACACAAGCCACTCAAATATAGGTTCAGCACATCTATCAGTGGCTTTTTAACTCACCATCTTATTATAATTTTATTTCCGGGTTTCCCATTCAATCAACAGCAGCAAACTTAATGTGGACATGCATGACCTGACTAGTATTTAAAGAGACACTCCAACACACAACTTGAAGAATTTTGGGGCTACAGAAAGAATAATATGCATCTATGTAGTGCCTTTCCTGGTCACAAGATTTCCAAAAGTGCTTAACAGCCCTTGAAGTGCTTTCGGTGTTTGTTCACTCACATGAATCTAGACTTGTTCTTACCTTATGGTAGCAACAGTGACCAGAACCACAGAAATGGAACAAAAACAAAGTTGCTGGAAAAGCTCAGCAGGTCTGGCTGCATCTGTGAAGGAAAAAAACAGAGTTAGTGTTTCGGATCCGGTGACCCTTCCTCAGAATGGAAATGGAGGCAAGTGCCAAGGAATAACCTGAACAGAAGCCGAGCGGAGGGTGACAGACTTCAAGAGGCACCTAAGCATTGGATCAGGGAGAGGGGAAAATGCTCATAGCTGGACACCTAGGCAGGCTGCAAGATGTGAGTAAAACGATACAGTCAAATCAAATGTCTTTACAGGCATACGGAAAGAAGGCACTCCGAAAGTTCACCAACATAAAGTGTGCAAAGAAACTGTGCCATTAAGACACTCCATTGGTGGGAGCTAGGCCTGAACATTGTTACAGAGGATCATGATACCATGGCAGACCACTTCAGAGCTGAAAATGAATATCAGACCATAGCAGTCTGCAAATATACAAGCCTGACAACATAGCAAGGAGCAAGATTAATTCTTCCTGGAAGATTTAGCAATCCTACTGCAGGCTTTCAATTGCAATGATTTCACAGACCAATAAGACAAATTCTGGTGCTTAGAAATCACAGTTAAGGGCAAGAAAACTAATTTTACTTGGTTATCGAGGAAGACATATTCATTCTTTTAGATGCTGTGCCATGGTTTAGATAAAAATTTCTTAGACCACCCTCCATTCAATTTTGAGGCAGAGTAGATATTAAAATCAGAATGAAAAGGCAAATGCACACGGTAGAGTAGAACAGAGATCACATCACCTTTTAAATCATTTCTAATCATTACACTTTATTCAGTGAAGATGTTTGCGCAGCTTAGCATATTAATATTAATCAGTTAGCAAGAATAGAGAACACTGAAGTTGGCTTGATGCATTCAGTATCACTCTCCATTACAGAAACTCCAACCCTAGCATCAGAAGAAGATAATGCAGATCCTTTATTTCTCTTAAAAGAGAGGCAGCAAATGGCGAGTAAAAAGGCACCAAAGGCAAAAGTGACTAGCTACAAGTGGTAATTCTAGACACTAAAGTTCACATTAAAATTTGGAACAGAGAGTATATGCCAGGGAAGAAACCTGGTTGATTATTGTCTATCTGTCCAACTGCACTAAATACCATCTCCTCTTATACAATGATGCAGGACTTGGATTTCCATGAGCTTTCCTACTGATTAACAAGAGATCTGTGAGAACCATGGAAAAATGTACCAGCACAACATTTTCCGGAGTTTCACAGATTTTCCAAAGAAATTTTGATGAACCATCAGAGAGAATTGTCAGGAAATGACAGCAAAATCTAACATTAAGGGGAGTTAAATTCTATGTACAACAATAAAATTAGAATATTCTAAACTGTCATGCATAATATATATTCCAATGAAAGATTTCCAGTAAACCTTGTACATTCGGAACAAAGCAGCCCACTTGATTGGCACCATAGTCTCAAGAATACCTTCCTTCTACCACTGATGCTCAGTAGCAGCAGTGTGTACTATCTACAAGATACACTGCAAGAATTCACAAAAGATCCTGACCACTTTCACCTAGAAGGACAAGGGCAGCAAATACATGGGAACACCACCACCTGCAAGATTCCCTCCAAGCCACTCACCATCCTGATTTGGAAATGCATCACTGCTCCTTCACCATTGCTGGGTCAAAAACCTGGAATTCCTTCCCTAAGGGCATTGTGTGCCTTACCTACAGCACACAGACAGCAGCAGTTCAAGAAGGCAGCTCACCACTGCCTTTTGGCCCATTAAGTCCACACATACTCCCTGAAGAGCACCTCATCAGAAACACCCCTACCCTATCATTGTGACCCTGCATTACCCATGGCTAAATTACCTAACCCACACATGCCTGGACACTTCGGGGAAAATTAGCATGGCCAATCCACCTAACCTGCATATCTTTGGACTGCGTGAGGAAATCTGAAGACCCAGTGGAAACCCACACAAAAACACAGGGAGAACGTGCAAACTCCAAAAAGACAGTTGCCCGAGGATGGAATCAAACCCAGGTCCCTGGTGCTGTGAGGCAGCAGTGCTAACCACTGATCCACTGATCCACCATGCCACCTTGGGCAATAAAATATTGGCCAGCTAGTGATGCCCACATCCCATGAGTGAGCAAAAAATATTAATAATATCACAGAGAAAAATTTGAAAAGGACCTGCATAAACCTAATGATTTAAAAGATTAATTGTTAGTTTCAAGCAAGCAGCATTGAACATGAGATATGGATGAGACAGAACTTTACAAGGCTGTGCCAAATTGGCTTAATTTCTTGAAAGTCATTGTTAATTTGGAGGTAATGCATTGATTCAATTAATTGTGTGAATACATTGTCACAATACCATTCATGTTTGCCTCTAAGTGTGTTAAGAGATTGATCATTTACTCTATGATTTTGAGCAAGGTAGCTCATTGAATCCAAGGGCTTATTTTTTGCTGTTCTGGGCACTGTTGGAATAGAGGTATAGGAAATGAAACACACATGGTTGGGATAGAATTTCTCTTATCACCGTTTTCAGCAAAGTACCAAACAGATTATTTTAGAATGCATTTACAATATCCATCACTGTAATGATCAAAGCAATATCTCCCCCACATGTTTAGATATTTATGCTTTTTGCCTAAAGGATTTACAAGGTGGGGGGGGAGGGGGGGTTGGTGGGGGTGTTTGGCTGCGGATCAAGAATCTCAATTACCAGCATCAGTTGATTAGCTTTAGTTGAAAAAAGAACTAGTAAACCAAATTGAAAGAAACATGACTTAATAATCTGGTATGCCAATGCAAAAGGGGACAAGTAAGAAAAATAAATGCTACAATGTTTGGAGGAAAGATAATGAAAGAAACCATTGTCAAAGTTACAGGAATCTGCAAAAATGAGTTTTAAAACAGGTTATCAGATGATTTAAAAGTTATAATTTATACTTTGGTGAGACTAGGTGGCAGGCATTTTGCAAAATGTTTGAAGTTACTATAGGGGTGAAAAATAATTATAATTTCAATGTCCACCTTGCCTCAGTAAGGTGGATTTTTCTCTCAAGAAAGGGAGCAAGAATCTGTTATATTAATGATAATAATCTGTTAATCAATTGCTCATCTGGAGTGGATTAATGACATAGGTTAGTTTATTTACAACACGTTAGAAGATTTTTTTGAGTCCTACAGCATGGAGATAGGCCCTTCGGCCCAAACTGGTCCATGCTGATCAAAATGTCCATCCACGCTAACTCTATTTACCTGTACTTGGCCCATATCCTTCTAAACCTGTCCTATCCATGCATTCATCCAAATGCCTTTTAAATGTTGTTAATGTGCCTGCCTCAACCACTTCCACTGGCAGCTCATTCCATTTGTGTACCACCCTCTGTATTAAAAAATTGCCCCTCAGGTTTCCCTGTATTCTTTCCCCTCTTACCTTACACTGATAACCTGTAGTCCTTGTTTCCCCAACCACTCCAATCAATCCCTGCAAGCTCCTGTCTAATTCCATCAAAATTCGCCTGGCCTCAATTTAGAACTTGAACCTGTGGACCAGTTTTGTCCTTCGCCATTACTATTTTAAAATTAATAGAACAATGATCACTGGTCCTAAGGTGCTTCCCCACTGTCACCTCAGTCACCTGTCCTGCCCTATTTCCCAAGAGTAGATCGAATTTTTTTGCCACTTACTGAGTAGGATCCTCTATATACTGCTTGAGGAAACTTTTCTGAACACATTTAACAAATTCCACCCCACTAAGCCCTTAACACTATGGCAGTCCCATTCTATGTTAGGAAAATTAAAATGCCCCACAGTGACAACCGTATTGCTCCTGCAAGCCTCCGCAATCTCCCTGCATATTTGTTCCTCTAATTCCCGTTGACTATTTGGGGACCTATAGTACAATTCAATAACATCATCATCCCCTTCTTACTTCTTAGCTCCACCCTCAAAGCCTCACTGGTTGATCCCTTTGCTTTGATACTCCCAGCAGATTTTTCAACAAACCAATTGATTTTTGTTCATTCAGTTTGCAAACCTAAAACACACTTACAGTCAGGCTGAGTCACAACATTGTACACACACAGTGCCAGGAGTCATTACAAGCAAACTTTCTTAATGACAAGGTACACATACAACAATACCCACATACCTTTCCCTTCCAGCTCACAAGGCAGATTTCTCAAGGAAGGTAAGAATCATGTAAAGAGACTGCTGAAAAGATATCACATTAGTCTGAACCTGAAAATTGCTAGGCTTCAAGAGCACTAGCATGGGACAGGTACAAAGGTCACCCTGTAAAGTGTACAGTCAAATTCTGTCAGAATCCCAATGTATGATATGTAATCACCATTTAGCTTGAATGGAAAATTAACAGCTCGTTACTGTTATGGACTAATTACACACATATGTATCTCTCAATATTATCTAAAGCTACATTCAGCAATACTCTGCAATACTAATATGAGTGGATGATAATGGAGCAGTAGCAACATCAGCTGGTGATTTTAGCACTCTTCTGTGTTTTCTGCCCTGTGAGAAAATACTTATTATCACTAATGCTCCATCAATATTTTAATGTTGACTGTTTAATTACACCAATTAAAGGCTTGTTAATTCATCATGATATCAATTCCTGCGTTTTTTTACTTTATGCAATTAAATCTCCACTGGAACTTGTTGCTGTCAATCCAAATCTGAGATATTAGATGGATTTTATTTTAAATTAGTCCCTGCGAAAACATTGTGATCATTAGCAGTTCAGAAACCCATCATTAAATAGTTGGTTTTACTGAGGCTTTTTTAAAATCAGAAACACGTTGCTCTTCAGGCTTCCTAGCCAATCAGAAAGGATAGGTTGATGTGTCAAGAGAAGGATTTCTAACTAACAGGATTGCAAGAAGGGATAGAATATGTCAACAAGTCATAGATGTTTCAGACTACAGCAACAATATGAAGGAAGGGAGACCTGGAGAGGCCACTCTGTGTGATGCTCATTCAGATCTTGCAATGGGAAGGACTGCAGCGAGGTGATCTTTCCCGAGGATGGATGGAAGAATACATCTCTCCAACCAAGCAGATGTGGATGGAAGTAGGTGAGGATGTCAGCAGCAGCTGTGCGGTCCATCCAAGAGTATCAAGGACCACAGGAGGATTGGCAATGTGACTGGCATCACACTTTCATATCAATAACACATGCTCTGGATTTCCTAATGTTTTCTTGGACAGCCGTCCTCTGAACAACATGGCTTTCAGCTCCATTCATTCTCCCATTCCCAGTGCTTCCTTGCATCGCCATCTGAATGGCCAACCATCACACCCACCCTCTTCCTGTTACCCTCTTGCATGAATGCTTCACAGTCATGATCGATGAATATTGTCCTTCCCTCCTTTGCCACACAGGTCATTATTGATACCCAAAGCTTTTGGCTTCCTCTATTACAAGGAGAAGCACACACAGCTTCTGGACATGTAGAGGACCACGGGTGGATAGTGACACTCTTGTGATGGATAGATTGTCAGCCACTGGCAGTGCATGTCTACCTATCCCATTGAGCTGGAGGTCTTGTTCCAGGCAGATGGGCAGCATGGTGACTCAATGGTTAGCACTGCTCCCTCACAGCGCCAGGGAGCCAGGTTTGATTCTGCCCTCAGATGGCTGTCTGTGTAGAGATTGCATATTCTCCCCGTTCCTGCATGGGTTTCTTCCAGGTGCTCTGGTTTTCTCCCACAATCCAAAGATGTGCAGGTTAGGTGGATTGGGAAATGCAGGGTTACAGGGATAGGGGAGTCTGGTATGTTTGAGTGGGATGCCCTTCGGAGGGTCGGTGTGGACTTGATGGGCTGACTCGCCTGCTTCCACACTGTAGGAAATCTATGATGAGATGACCTGCTGTGAAAGCCTGAGATTCTGGTAGACTGGTTTTCACATGTATCAAGAGCTGATCATGTGATTACAGATCCTGAAGTGGGGCTATTGGTGGTGGTGTGAGTATTGCTTTACAGCTTATCCCTCATCAGATGTGCAGGCTAAAGCTGCAAATTCCACAGCAAAGGATAGCACCCAGGAAGTGCAGAAATGTGTAAGTCCATCTCTCAGGAAGCAGTCAGTCATTGGTCAAGCAGTGAAAGCACTCTCTCAAGGAAGAAGCATTTTAAACAGCAACTTCTTAACTGACCGTGGCTCGATCTGTTCGTCTTCCCAGTTTGTTCACTTCACTAAAGAGGCATACACCACTGTGCACCCAAACTGTTCACCTACGCAAGCTCCTGACAGGTGAGCAAACAGTGCACTGTCTGTTAAACCAGGATGGAAGCTTTAAAAATAAAAAGTGTTTTAAGATTTTATTTATCAGCTACGCAAGTCTTCCTTATTTGTGGTTAAATCCACACAGGTGAAACCAGAATAAGGTCAGAATAAAATGAAGAGACTAAACTAATGCAAATTTTCAGTTTCCCAGCTCTTGCCATGGGGTAAAAAAAAATTATTTCTCTACTACGGATGTTGATAAGCATTAGAGCTGTACATTGTGCTGGGTTACGTCACTGCAGGAGATAATATAAAGTGAGGACAAAGATCATACATACTTAAGGGCAACAATTCCAGTGACCCATGTACAAAGGAGGACTCAATTGTCCGGAATCAAGACCTTGTGTTCAAGAACCGAGGCTGTCTAGGGAGATGACCTTTTTTTGACTATCTATAGAGATGTTCATGAGTCTAATTGCTCCCTTTATAGAAATCGAAGTTTTGGAGCCAAGTTGTTATCTTAGGAGATCTGGCACCAAAGGTTTCATAGGGTAAAATGTGGCCCAATATTATTCCACACGTGATTAATATGCTATTTGGTCCTAATTATCATATATCCAGTTTTTGGAGTCCATCTCTGTTGCTATGGAAACTATCTCACATAATATTTTTAAAGAAAAGAAATAAAAATTTGAAGATAAATATAGCAAATTTACAGCAATTGATCCCAGGACTTCTGGCAGCAAAGCAAAATTTGCAGGAAACAAAACCTGGAGATATTAAGAACTGCTGATGCTGAAGTCAGAGATAACACATCCTCCAGCTCCACACTGTGTTATCTAAAACATTTGCCTTTATTTTGTGCCACTCATATTCAGCTGGCAGTTTTCCAAAAGCCCCTTCAGTGATGAGTGAGCTGGGCACCAGCAGAGTCTTGGTATCCCAGGCCACTCAGAAGTATAAGTGGAACTCACCTGTGTTTCCAGGCCTAGCTCTCACTACCTGGACCCCTGATCGAAATGTCATCAGCTTTGCTGATATTGCTTCGTCAACACTGAGGCTGATTCGGCAATGAATCAACTGTTTCAATTTGCTGGTTAGCAAATGGCTTAACACCATTGGTTACTTTCACCCTCTTTCTCCGATGGATGCCTAAGACTTGCCCGCTAGTGAGTCAGGAGCTCCCTATTTCCACAGACTGGGTGGTGGGACTTTAGGGCCATGAGGTTTCCACAAGGTCTGGAGATGGTTGGTTTTCCTGACAATCAACACTCCAAAATCTCTTTATCAGGCACATGACAGAAGAAGACCCTGTTGTGTATTAGGACTTTTACCCATAGGCTGCTTTTGTTAGGGGAGGCTGATAGCTATAGTCTGCTATCTTGTTGAGATTCCTTTAAGTTAACATGTGATAGCTTTGAGAACTATGAAAAGGTCTTGTTACAGGCTTCTCAGAGATGGATAGGTGACTATAAGGCATTTTGTTAGTGACAACTGAAAGATATAAAAAACATATATATATATGTTTTATAAAATATATATTGTGGACTGTGGACTGTGGACAGAAATTTCCCTCCCTTGATATAGGGAGAGTAATGGAAAGTAAACTGACTAAATAAGGCAAAAATAAAAATTTCAAATGCTCAACATTGGGAAAATCTCATGATTTTATGATTTCATCTTCAAGCCCTCTCGATTTGAGAATCTTGCCCTTCAGTGGTGGCTAACTTAGATCTATCCATTTGCTCCTCAGTAATATCCCAACATACCCTATTTGCATCTTACTCCAGTTCTCTTCATCTTCCAGTAGAAAAGACTAGACAGTGCAAAACTCCAAGAGATAAAGCATAGTGGAAACCCAAGCGGCTGCAATGGTGTGCAGTATGGTGCCAGAGGCATGGAAGCCCCATCTGTGGTGAGCATTTCCATTCCTCGTACCAGCACTTTCCTGAGCCTCCTGCAGTTGAATAATAATTAATGAAGCAAAAGACAGAAGTTGGCACGAGAAAATTCACCCCAAGCCATGGACAAATGCCATGAATCTGCAAATGGCAAAAATTCAGCCCAATTTCTAAGACTGTGAAGTAAGTACCTTGTTGGAATAAAAACTGAAAGGCTCGAGAAACTTCACTAGTCTAGCAGCATCTGTGGAGAGACAAACAAGAGTTAATATTTCAAGTTCAATGTGATTCTTCTTTGGAACCATGTATTTTAGACCATAAGATATAGGAGCAGAATTAGGCCCTTTGGCCCAGCGAGTCTGCACCACCATTCTATCATGGCTGATATGTTTCTCAAACCCATTCTTCTGCCTTCTCTCTGTAATCCTTGATCCCTTTGCCAATCAAGAATTTACCAATCTCTGTCTTAAATACACTCTGTGACTTGACCTCTACATCCTTTTGTGGCAATGAGTTCCACAAAGTCACCACTGTCTGGCTGAAGAAATTCCTCCTCATCTCAGTTCTAAAGAGTTGTCCTTTTGACCTGAGGCTGTGCCCTCATGTTCTAGTCTCTCCTATTAGTGAAAACATCTTCTTCACGTCTACTCTATCTAGGCCTCTCAGTATTCTGTAGGTTTCAACCAGGTACCCCTCATCCTTCTAAACTCCATTAAGTATAGGCCCAGAGTTCTCAACTGCTCCTCATAAGATAAGCCCTTAATCCCCAGGATCATTCTTGCGAACATCCTTTGGGCACCCTCTGATGCCAGCACTCCTTTTCTTAGGTATGGGGCCCAAAACTACTCACAATATTCCAAATTCACCAAAGATCCCCAGTCAGCACCGTTCAAATCCACAATCACTCCCATCTAGAAGGAAAAGGGCAGCAGATATATGGGAACACCACCACCCTCAAGTTTCTCTCCAAGCCACTCACCATCCTGACTTGGAATTATATTGACGTTCCTTCAACGTCACTGGGAGAAAATCCTGGAATTCCCTCTCTAATGGCATTGTGGGTCAACCCGTAGATGGCGGACTGCAGCTGTTCAAGAAGACAGTTAACCACCACCTTTTCAAGGGAAACTAGCGATGGGCAATACATGCTGGTCAGCCAGCGAAGCCCACATCCCACAAAATGAATTTTAAAACATGCATTATGACCAGAACCTTATACAGCCTCGGCAACGGATCTCGACTCTGGTTTTCTAGCCCTCTTGAAATGAATGCCAAAATTGCATTTGTCTTCTGTTATGGACCAGACCAGATCCCCCAAAAATATAGAAAGTAGATAGCTTAGACCATAACACTTATAATTACTTAAAGGCATGTGTGCGGTGCTTTGTTCCAGATGTGATTCAATTAGTCCACCACTAAACTTTAATCAAAACACACTTTATTCTTATAACATATTTAAAATACAGAAAGAAATGACGTAATTTTAACTCTATTGAAATACTTAACAAAATAATATATATGATATAATCATTGATTATCAACTGTTCCAAGAGTAGCAGCATTCCATACACATGGCCTTTGGCAAAAATGCAATTCAGCAAAACAGTTCTGGTTCTCACATGCTGCCTCTCTCTCCAGTCCAGAAGAAAGAAACAATTTGCCCCTTTGGATTTTTAACAGGAAGCCTCTTGTCTAAGACTTCACTCTAGTAGTTTGGAACTCAAGCTTTTAGCTCAGGAGGCAGCAGAAATCTTCAACTAACTGTAAGCAAATCTAAAAACCTTTGTGGATCCAAGTGAGCCCTGAATCCACCCACACATGATTCTTTGATCTCATTAAATAAAGCACCCAGAGAGAATTTAAAAGTTGTTTATCAACTGCATGTCTGAAGCAGACATTCCTGCACCACTGTGGCAACCCCTTCACAGTAGAAACAGCAGAGAACACGTCTCTCTTAAAGGCACAGTACGTCACAATTCCTAATCCCAACTGAACCTGTATGGTAACCTTAAGAGAATCCTCAACTAGGATTCCCACATCCCTTTGTGCTTCAGATATCTGAAAATAGAAAATAGTCTACACCTCTACTCTTCCTTCGAAAACGTATAACCTCACACTTTGCCATGTTGTATTCCATCTGCCACGTCTTTGTCCACTTGCCTAGCATGTCTAAGTCCTTCTGCAGCTTCCCTGCTTCCTCGACACTACCCAACCCTCCATCTACCTTTGCATCATTTGCAAAGTTAGCAACAACGCTCTCAGTTCCTTCATCCAATTGTGAATAGTTGTGGTCCCAACACTGACCCCTGCAGAACTCCATTAGTCACTGGCTGCCATTCTGAAAAAGATGCCTTTGTCCCCTCTCTCTACCTTCTACCAGTCAGCCAACCCTCTATCCTTGCCAGTACCTTGCCCCTAACACCATGGACATGTATCTAGCAGCCTCCTGTGTGGCACCTTATCAAAGACCTTCTGGAAATCCAAATAGATCATGTCAAATGGCTCTTCTCTGTCTAACTTGCTCATTACCTCCTCAAAGAATTCTAAAGGGCATTTTCTAAATTCTAAAATTGCCAGACATGGTCTTGCCTTGATGAAGCCATGCTGATTCAGTTCTATTTTACCATGCACTTCCAAGTACTCCACAATCTCATCCTTAATAATAGACTCTAAAATCTTACCCACAACCAAGTTCAGGCTAACCAGCCTATAGCTTCCAGTCTTCTCCCTTCTTGAGCAGGGCTGTTACATTAGCCACTTTCCAGTTCTCTGGGAACCTCCCTGACTCCAGGGATTCCTGAAAGATCACCACCAATGCCTTGACAATCTCTTTAGCTATCTCCTTCAGAACTCTGGAGTATAGTCCATTCACTCTGGGTGATTTATCCACCTTCAGACATTTCAACATCCCCAGCACCTTCTCCTTAATAATAGTCACTGAATTCACCTCTGCCCCTTAAATCTCTTCAAGTTCTGGTATGTTGCCAATATCTTCTAAAGTGAAAAGTGATGCAAAGTACCTTTTCAGTTCATCCACCATTTCTTTGTTCCCCATTACTAATTCTCCAGGCTCATTTTCCAGCAGTCTAATGTCCACTCTTGCCTCTCTCTTACATTTAAAATGTCTAAAAAGAGCTTTGGCAATTTTCTTTCATATTGCTAACTAGCTTACTCTTTTCCATCTTCTCCCCCTTATTTCTTGTATAGTTATCCTCTTCTGGTTTTTAAAGGCCTCCCAATCTTTTGGCTTCGCACTAATCCTCACCACATTGTATGCTTTTTCTCTTGTTTTTATGTGCTGTGCCTGAATTCCCTTGGCAGCCATGATTGCCTCACCCACTCCTTAATATGTATCTTCTTCCTTGAGATGAATTTCTGTTATTACTCCCAAAATACCTCCAAAAACTCCAGCCTTTGCTGCTCCACTATCTTCCCTGCTGGGCTCTCCTTCCAATCAATTCTGGCCAGCTACTCCCTCATGTCTTAGTAGTTACCTTTATTCAACTGTAATCCCATTATACCTGATTCAATCTCCTCCCTCTCAAACTGCAGGGTGTATTGTATCATATTCTGGTCACTGCCCCTGAGAGATTTCTTCATCTTAAACTCCCTAAACAAGTCTGTCTCATCACTAAATCCAGAATTGCCTGTTCTCTAGTTCTCTACCACAAGCTGCTCCAAACAAAACTCATAGACATTCCACAAATTCCTTTTCCTTAGCTTCACTATCACCCTGATTTTCCCAGTCCACCTGCAGATTGAAGTCCTCCATGATTATTCTAATACGCCTTTCTTACATGCCTTTTCTATCTCCTCATTTATTTTCTTCCTCACATGCTGACTATTGCTAAGAAGCCTGTACACAACTCTCATCATTGTCTTTTTCCTTTTCCGGTTTCTCAGCTCCACCCACACAGATTCTACATCTTCTTCCCCTATTTCACTTCTTGCTGCCAATTTAATTTCATTTCTAACAAGGCAACCCCAACCCCCCTCTGCCGATCTGCCTGTCCTTTCAATAGGACATATATCCTTAGATATTCAGTTACCAACCCTGATCCCTTTGCAGCCAGTCTCTGTGATACTCACAACATTTCAATCTGCACCACACGTTCAATTACATTGTTTCGTACACTCCGCGCATTTAAGTACAACACCCTTAGACTGACATTGACTGCCCCCTTCTCATATCTGTCCCCATATAAACTGTGCCTGAAGTTAGATCCCTCACCCCTTCCATACTCTCCTATTACTTGTTCTGGAAACTGTAACCTCTGCTGAGCCCACCATCCACCCCTTTTAAAGCTTTCTATAATTTTCCATGCATCTGAACCCACCCACACCCCCACCCACCTCCCCCCAATATTTAGTTTAAACTTTGATAGGTTCCTATGTGATGCTCACTACACCTTCATCAGTATGGATTGCTAACAGTGTCTGGCAATTTTTTTCAGTGGTTAGACCAATGTATATTAGAAAAGGGAGAGGGGATGAAAGAACGGAGATTAATTACTTATGCCTTGTACTGGATCTGTGCCTTTAACTAGAATGTTATTGGAATAATTTAGATCTATGTGCTTTTAACAATCGGAAAAGAGGAAAGCACATGATGTCAAAATAGTTGATTGAAGTTTTCATTTCATGGCATCAAGAGATGAATAATTCCCGAGTTACTGTGTATTTTTTGCAGCAAATGTAAAATATGATCACATATAAACATAGTCTGACTCAAAATATTGGCAGTTATCAGTCCCCAAAGTTGTGAGATAGTTGTATATACTTTAAATAATTTTGTGTAGGAGTGATGTTAATTTACAAAGTGTTAAATTTGATGATCAGTAAATCTAATAGCCTTGCTGTGGTAATTTCATTTTAATTTCATGAATATTAATTGTCTGTTAAGACTAACTGTAGACCTGTTCCCAAAATTGTCGTGCAGAAAGCCAAATTCTTAGCAGAATTGTTCTCATGGCAACAACGAACTTCAAAGCCAAGGAGTTTCCAAGATCTGCACAGAAGCCAAGAGGTTTTTGACAAAAAAAGTCTTGCTTTCTGCTCATTTATAGCAAGGCCTAATTAATCCTTCAGCATTATACACCATCAGAGGAGGTGGGCAAGCTATGTTTAAACACAGCAAGTTAGATTCTTAGGAGAGAATACTCATAAAGCAATAATGTGTGTTGGTTAATATAGTTTGGAAATAAAGAAGTTTTTGAGTTGATAGGTAATATTTAAACCTATGGAAGAAAATATCAAGATTGACAACTATTGCAAAGGTAAGATGAATATTGTCTCCCTTTTCAAAATGACAACTGCACTCCTAAAGCTTAAGTCTTGTCATTTCTAATACAGTGTAGGGACAAAATATGGTGCATTGATCTTATTGTTTTGCTCCAGCAATCTGTCTTGACTTTGATTGACATAATATTCAGAGACACTACATCTGAGGATGGTGAAATTTTGTTCTCAGCTTATACATGCTATCAGCACTCTAGGGTGTAGTTATAATGACAACATTAATCAGAGTTTTGCTTTAACAAAAATACCTTTCATTTTCATACTCCCCTGACTACGCAAGCTGTAAATTCCAGAAGTAAACAAGTGTCAGCTTGCTGTTATTGGTAGCACTCATCTCTGAGTCAAAAGCTCCATATTCAAGACCTATTCCAAGATTTGAGCACATAATCCAGTTTAGTATATCAACAACAATTTGCATTTATATGGCATTGTCATTTTACATAGAAAAATATAAAGGCACTTCACAAAGGCCTATTATGAGGAAATGGAATTCAGTATTGCTCAGACACATTTTGTCAAATCTTTATACTTTGCACTCATAGAATCCCTACAGTGTGGAAGTAGGCCATTCAGCCCACCAAGTCCACACCAACCCTCCAAAGAGCATCCCTACCCTATCTTTGCATTTCCCTATGGCTAATCCACCTAGCCTGACATCCCTGGATACTATAGGCAATTTAGCATGGCCAATCCATCTAACCTGCACATCTTTGGACTGGAGGAGAAAAATAGACCACACAGAGGAAACCCACACAGACATGGGGTGAAGGTGCAAACTCTACACAGGTGTCTGAGGGTGGAATCAAATCCAGGTCTCTAGCAATGTGAGGCCGCAGTGCTAACCAGTGAGCCACCATGCCACCCCATCCTTATCAGGACTTACACAAGAAAAAGCGGTGTAAAAGGAAAACAATATTTACACTGTATGAGAAAAGTGCAAATTGGATGCCAAGTCAAAGCTGGAGATAATTGAGAAGAGTGAACAAAAAACTTGCAGGCATTTTTAAAGCTGCTCTCAGAGGATGTATTTTCAGCATAGGATTTTTTTTTGGAATTCTGTTTGAATAAAATACTAAACGGCCACCTTGTCTGTTCCAATGGATATTAAAGATCTACTTCATACCATGTTGAAATTAGAGTGCAAATTAGTTACCAAGATCTGATTGGAGTCCAAAATGAAGCTGAGCCTGACTTTCTCCTTAGGGGAATCTCACACAGTCTCTTTCCAATGTCACATCTGGCTCTGATTTCTGATTCAAGGTGGTTTTTACACTGTAAATACAGAGTGATCACAAACGAGCATGCCTTCACAATTACAGTACAGTAGGAGTGTGGCAGTAATCTTTACATTTTACTTAGCATCACGTGAATCAACGCTTTGTTTGACAATCTGTACGTCAACATTCATTCACATCGAGGAACCTTAGAAGGACAGTTAACAACTTTAAGTGATGAAGAACTTCTCAAAGTCGTAAAGTAAATCACATGAAATAATTTTATGAGAAGATGCTCATCAAAAAAGAACACAAAATTTCTTTTAATATTTCATATTATTTAAGTTAGTTTGTTCTTTAGAGGAGACTTTCGTATTTAGGATAGTTGCCTTAAGTGATCTCTCTTCAGCATATTAATCACAAGCCCACAGTGATTACAGGTGAGAATCAGAGCAAAATATGCAGTTGCAATAAATTCAGAAAGAAAGTAGTTTAACATACATGTCACATTTAATGAACCTAAAACTGAACATACAAACTGTTTAAATAATTGTTGAAAACAATTGATCCACATATGATTTCCATCTAAGCTGTGTTAATTAACATCATTCTCAATGGGAATGGAGGGCATCTTGTAGTGTAGCATCCCTACATCTGAGCCAAGAGGCTTATGTTCAAGTCCCACCTGCCCCAGAGGTGTGGAACAACCTCTGTGAATGGGTTGATTAGAAAATATCCACAACAGAATTGATATATTGGAGTTCAGCACCTTAGGTAGGGAGGAAATGAAAATCAGCCACAGACTTTATCTTACGTCAATGCCAAGCAGATAACCTATGAATACTGATTGTCTGCCTCATTCAGGCCTCTAGGTCATGTTACCAGAGAAGTGCAGAAATGAATCAATGTGAGTTAACCTCATCAAGAGAGAAGGAGAAGAAAGCACAGAGGAATTTTAAAAATTATTTTTTCAATCTATTTTATATAAAGAAAATTCAAAAATATTAACTCAAAGCAGTCCTAAAACTTCTTATGTTGGAAAGATATTGTATACAATTCAACAACAGCATAAAATTATGCATCGCAATAGTTCTTATTTATTCGTTCATGGATTGTACACTTTGTTGGCTAGGCCAGCATTTAATGCCCATTTCTAATTGCCCTGGGGAAGGTCCTAGTGAGTTGCCCTCTTAAACAGCTATAGACAACATGGAGTAGGTATCACAGTGTGGAGCTGGAGGAACACAGCAGGCCAGGCAGCATCAGGGGAGCAGGAAAGCTGACGTTTCGGGTCGGGACCCTTCTACACTTACAGTGTTGATAGGAAGGACATTTAAGGACTGTTTCCAAATAACAGTGAAAGAACAGAAGTATGCTTTCAGTCAGGATGGTGAGCGGCTTGGAGGGGACTTTTCAGGTGATGCCGTTTCCATGCTGCTCTTTAGTTCTCAGCCTCAGATTTGTAAGGTGCTGTCAGAGGAGACTTGGTGTGTAACTGCAGTGCACCTTGTAGATGTTACACACAGCTACCACTGTGTCAGTGGTGAAGGGAGTGAATGTTGAAGGTGGCAGATGTAGTGCCAATCATGCGGGTTGCTTTGTCCTGGATGGTGTCAACCTTCTTGAAATGTTTTTGGAGTTGGACTCATCCAAGCAAGTGGCATCCAGCCAAAAAAATATAAGATGGCGGAGGAATTGGACATTACAATTGGACCTCATCCGTTCCATCCATTTCTTTTTTTCTTCTCTTTCATTTCTCTGTGTGTTTTTTTTCTTCTTCTCACTTCTTTCTTCTCAGCCTCGTACTACCTGCCTCAGCAAGGGCTTGGCCTCAGACTCCTGGCCTCAGTGCAGCCCCAGCAAGGCGGCCTCCCAGCCTGGCGTGGCATCCTCTCATCCCGGCATGGTGATCTCTCAGCAGCCTAGTGTGGCAATCTTTTGGCCCTGCATGGTGGTCTCTTGGCAGTCTTTCAGCATGGCTTGGTGGTATTTCAGTGAGCCATGGTGGTGTTTTAACCCAGTATGGCCTCCGCATGGACTTCTGGTCTCGAGGTGATTCCAGAGCAGTCTCCAAACCTGGAGAACCTCGAGATGAAGCCCAGCACATTCTGGAGTCAAATCATGGAGGCTAGGTGCCAGCATGGACTGGGTTAGAAGGACCATTCTCCCTTTTCTAATTTATTCCTACAATCCGCAAAGCTGGACTTTTTATTTCTTTATTTTCTATTTTTTTCTTGCTAAGCACTTGTACCGAAGAATTGAACCTAAGATGGCGTTGTAAGTGGCAACTTGTAAACTTTTCACTGTACTTATCTGAGTACATGTGACAATAAAGCTAATTCATTCTTTCCATTGCAGTCTTGACTTGTGCCTTATAGGTGGTGGACAGGTGTGGGGGAAGCAAGAGATGAGTCATTTGCTGCAGTAATCCTAGCCTTTGACCTGCTCTTTTCCCAATGTATTTATGTGGCTGCTTCAGTTCAATTTGTGGATGTTGATGCTGTAGAATTCAGCAATGATGCTCTTGAGTATTAACGACAATGGTTAAATTCTCTTTTGTTGCAGATGGCCATTGCCTGTCACTCAAATGTTACTTAGCATTTATTAGCCCAAGTCTGGATGTTGTCCAGGTCTTGCTGCAAATGGACACAGACTGCTTCTGTATCTGAGGTGACATGAATGGTACTGAACATTGTGCACTCCATGAATTTCCCCAGTTCTGACCTCATGATGGATGGAAAGCCAGTGATGAAACAACTGGAGATGGTTTGGCCAAAAACATTATCCTAAAGAACTCCTGTAGAGATGCGCTGGAGTTGAGATGATTAATTTCCAACAAACAGAACTATCTTCCTTTGTGCTTTGTCATTTGACTCCAACTAATGGAGAATTTACTCTCTGATTCTCATTGACTCCAGCCTTGCCATGGATCCTTGATGCCACACTCCATAAGACCGTAAGACCATATGAAATAGGAAAAAGTGCAGACCATTCAGCCACTTGAGATTGCTCTGCCATTCAAAGGATTATGACTGATTTAACTCTCCTCATGTCCACTTTCCTGCCTTTCTCCATAACCATTAATTCCCTACTGATCAACAATCTGTCTCTGACCACTCAATCAAATGCTGTCTTGATGTCAAAGGCAATCACTCTCTCCTCACCTCTGGAATTTGCCTGTTTTGTCCATGTTTAAACCAAGATTGTAATAAGGTCAGGAACTTAGTGGTCCTGGCAAACCTAAAATGGGCATCAATGAGCATATTATTGTTAAGAAGTACTTGCTTGGTAACACTGATGATCCCTTTCATCTCTTTACTGATGATCAAGTGTAGATTGATAGGGCGCTAATGGACCAACTTGGATTTGTCCTGCATTTTGCATGCATTACATACCTAGGCAATGACCCATATTGTTGGGTAAAAGCCAGTATTTTGGTTGTACTCGGACAGTTTAGCTCAAGCTGCAAAAAGTTCCGGAATACGTGTTTTCAGCACTTTTGCCAGAATGTTGTCGTTCCAATATCCAATACCTTCAGCCATTTCTTGAGTGAATTGAATTGCCTGAAGGATGGCCTCTGCGATGCTAAGGACCTCAGGGGGAAGCTGAGATGTCATTTAGTCAGAAGCTCTGGATAGGGATGTTTGCAAATTCTTAAGTTTCATCTTTTTTACCGAATTGCTGGACTCCCCGAGCATTGAGGAAGGGGTTATTTGTGGAGCACCTCTTCCAGTAAGTTGTTAAATGTCCACCACCATTCACAACTGAATGTGGCAGGACTGCAGAGCTTAGATCTGATCCATTGGTTGTAGAATCACTTAACTCTGTCTATTATGTACTGTTTCTGCAGTTTAGCATACACATAGTCCTGCTTTGTTGCTTGACCAGGTTAACAGCTCGTTTTAAAACATGCTGTCCTACACACTCTTACACTCTTAATTGAACCAGCATTTAGTGCCCCCCCACCAGTTCCTGATCCCATATCCCCCGTAGCTTTTGCCATATTCAGTACCTTCAGCCATTTCTTGATATTGTAGATATTTTTACCTCTGATAAGGAAAAGCTACCCAGTCAAACTTTTGCCACTTCAAAACATCTCAACTAGAAGAAATTGTAGATATTTAAAAGAATTTAATGACCTTTACAACCTACAGTCTGGGTCCAGGAATGCAATGTCCTTTATGTTTTTAAACCGGCAAAATTTTCTCGGGATAGTATGTCTCTACAGGTATATTACAGCAGAAACAATTTATTTTATTAAGTTTACTAACACCAACGTTTAGAATCCAAACTTCAAAATTCTAGGTGAATGATGTCTAGATGAGGATTTGTGAAGATTTAAGTATGAAATGACAACTCTTTATTGTAAGAATAAATTCTAAATTACATTATAATAATTAATACAATATCATAGAATATCAAAGATTGTCATAACAGTTTAAATTTATGCAACGTTTAAATGCATCTTGAATATTCAATAATACTCAAAATCCAGTATACTTTAATTGCATTCTTTTCCTCAGTGGGAAGTTTTAGTGATCAACTCGAGCCTGTTGTGCCTTTATATGGAAACTATTCTGCCTCACTGTCTTTATTTTAATATCTACGTGTCACATTATGATTTGTTTCAGTAGTTGAATGAGACAGGATGTCTTTGTTGTTTGTATGTTCACAAAAACAAGTCTTATCAATTTTTCTTGCACTGTTTTCTCATGAATTCTGATGGTTCAAACAGTTCTCTCATCCGGTTTTGCCACAAGTATTTGGCTACCTTCCAAAGTGCCTCAAAGTCCCACACATGTTCCATTTCTTTCTGGTGCTTGTTGGCATCTATTCAAATTCTGGATATAATGTAAAGCAAATCCTATTACCTTAGTTGACACCATACTTTTTGCATTAATTTGATCAATTCCTTTACAAATTGATTGGTCAAAGATTCTCATTTTTTTTTGGTTGGGGGTGTCGGGAGGTGACTGGGATGGAGCATCATTCAATCAGCACTTTCAGTTGGAAGTGAATACAATGGCTTCAACCATGGCATTTGCATTGATGTGTTGAACTCCCTATTATTGAAGTTGGGAATATTTATTGAACCTGGATTTTGCAGGGCTGCAGGGCTTGAATTTGTTCCATTGGTTGTGGGATTCTTAATCCTGTCTATTGCACGCAGTTTCCTTTCTTGGCGTGCAAATATTCCTATGTTGTAATTCACCAGGTAGACACTTCATCCCTGCTCCTGGCATGCTCCTCTATACACCTCACAGTACCAGAGTTGATCTTCCATCATGATGGCAATGGTAAAGTGATGGAGACACTGGGCCACGCGGTTTTAGATATGTTTGAAGACGATTCTGAAATACAATGAGTAGTGTGAAGATGAGAATTTGTCTCCACAAGGTGATCACTCTTACCAATACGGTCATTGACAGATGCATCTGCAACAGGTAGATTGGTAATGACAAGGTCGGTAGATTTTTCCCTCTTATGGATTCACACACCACTTTCCATAAATTAAGTCTAGCAGCTATGTCCTTTTAGACTTGGCCAGCTCAATCAGTAGTCGATTGTCCTAACCACACTTGGTAATGACCATTGAAGTCCCTCACTCAGAGCATATTCTGAGCCTTTGCTACCCTCAGTACTTCCTCCAAGTGGAATTTAACATGAATGAGTACCGATTCATCAGCCGAGGAGGGTGATAGACAATAGTCAGTAGGAGGCTTCCTTGCCAATGTTTGACCTGATGCCATAAAACATTATGTGGTCCAGAGTCAATATTGAGGTCTCCCAGTGTAACTCCTTCCTGGCTTTACACTACTGGTGGGTCTGTAATGCATTCCTTTATAGTAGCGGCGCATTCCTTTATGGCAGTGGCACTGGCTGAACTGTTGAGATTGTTAAGACATTAAAGAGAAAACATAATTTTCAAAGTATATTTCATTTATTATTGTGATGAATGTGTTTCACAAATCCCACTTCAGAGACTGACCAGCTGATTAAACAACTTGAATCCTATTATTGACATATTGTACTGAATTATATTAGAACATAAGTGAATAATTTTCTATTAAATGGAACTATACCAGGTTTGACAGACCTGATACACTCATACACTTAATTATAGCATCCTGGGGAATGATGCCGAATAAAGACACCTTGGGGTACAGGTTCATTGTTTCTTGAAAGTGGAGTTGCAGGTAGACAGGGTAGTGAAAAGGGTGTTTGGTACACTTTCTTTTATTGGTCAGTGCATTGAGAATTAGGAGTTGGAAGGTCATGTTGCAGTTGTACAGGACATCGGTTAGACCACTTTGGAATACTATGTTCCGTTCTAGTCTCCCTGGTATAGGAAAGATATTGTTAGACTTGAGAGGGTGCAGAAAAGATTTACAAGGATGTTGGTGGGGTTGGAGGGTTTGAGCTATAGGGAGTGACTGAATAGACTGGGGCTATTTTCCCTGGAGCGTCAGAGGTTGAGGAGTAACCTTATAGAAGTTTATAAAATCATGAGGGGCATGGATAGTGTGAACACCCAAGGTCTTTTCCCCAGAGTAGAGGAGACCAAAACTAGAGGGCATAGGTTTAAGGTGAAAGGGGAAAGTTTTAAAAGGGACCTTAGGGGCAACTTTTTCATGCTGAGGGTGGTGCATGTATGGAATGAACTGCCAGATGAAGTGTTGGAGGCTGGTACAATTACAGCGTTTAAAAGGCAACTAGATGGGTACATGAATAGAAAGGGTTTGGAGGGATATGGGCCAAAGCTCCAAACGGGACTAGATTAATTTAGGATATCTGGTTGGCATGGATGAATTGGACTGAATGGTCTGTTTCCATACTGTACAGTTCTAAGATTCTACGAATGTCATTTCTTTTTCTCATGAATTATAAATATATAGCTGCAAGAAAAATATAGTTTATGTAACTGAATTAATCCTCAATAATAATATTCAAAATTAATTTCTTCTTGAGACTTAAACTTTTGATTGTATAAATACTAAATTAAGGTTTGATACTTCATTAGACATTACCAGATACGTTCTAAGCTTAATCCATGAAGAGAAACTGAATGCTTACCTTTGCAATTGCCAGTGAAGCACCTACCCAGATAGAAATATTCTCTAATGGACAATCACACAGTTTAAAGGGAACAACAATGCAATGGCAATTTTACACAGGAAGCAGAAAGAATTGGTTATATGGCCTGTATTACATGTCAAATCCACTTTTTAACCATTCCTGAAATCATTTGATTCACTGTGAAATCGAAAACATATCTATCCCGGCTTTAAATGTATTCAACAATAGAACAGCCAACACACTGTGGGGTGAAGCCCACAATAATTTGAGTGATGTAACTCCTCTCATTTTAGTTCTAAATAATTGATCACTTGTCATAAGACTGTGACAACAACGTGTAGAGCTGGATGAACACAGCAGGCCAAGCAGCATCAGAGGAGCAGGAAAGCTGACGTTTTGGGCCTAGACCCTTCTTCAGAAATGGGGGAGGGGAAGGGGGTTCTGAAATAAATAGGGAGAGAGGAGGAGGCGGATAGAAGATGGATAGTGGAGAAGATAGGTGGAGAGGAGACAGACAGGTCAAAGAGGCGGAGATGGAGCCAGTAAAGGTGAGTGTAGGTGGGGAGTTAGGGAGGAGATAGGTCAGTCCATGGAGGACAGACAGGTCAAGGGGGCGGGATGAGGTTAGTAGGTAGGAGATGGGGGTGGGGCTTGAGGTGGGAGGAGGGGATAGGGGGGAGGAAGAACAGGTTAGGGAGGGGGAGTCAAGCTGGGCTGGTTTTGGGATGCAGTAGGGGGAGGGGAGATTTTGAATATTTCAACTCCCCCTCCCTTTCCTCAGACGACATGTCCATCCTGGGCCTCCTGCAGTGCCACAACGATGCCACCTGAAGGTTGCAGGAACAGCACCTCAAATTCTGCTTGGGAACCCTGCAGCCCAATGGTATCAATGTGGACTTCACAAGCTTCAAAATCTCCCCTCCCTGGAGGCTCCATCCCCACCTCTTTGACCTGTCTGTCTCCTCTCCACCTATCTTCTCCTTTATCCATCTTCTATCCGCCTCCCCCTCTCCCCCTATTTATTTCAGAACCCCCTTCCCCTCCCCCATTTCTGAAAAAGGGTGTAGGCCTGAAACGTCAGCCTTCCTGCTCCTCTGATGCTGCTTGGCCTGCTGTGTTCATCCAGCTCTACACCTCATCTCAGATTCTCCAGCATCTGCAGTTCCTACTATCTCTATAAGACTGTGACCCCATGTTTTAGATTCCCTGACTAGTGAATACAATTTCTAGGCATATACCCTACCAAGTCCCTTTGCAATCTTGTATGTTTCAATGATATCTCTCACTCTTCTAAACACCAAGAGAATATAGGTTAAATTTACTCAGCCTCTCATAGAACAACACCTTCATCCCAGGAACTAACTTAGTGAGCCTTCAGTGTAAGTATATTCTGCCTTAAATCCGAAGACCAAAACTGCACAAAATTCCAGATGTACTCTCTCCAAAGTGCAGTACAACGGTTGCCAGAATTCTATATTCCTGCACTCAATCCCCTTGCAATAAAGGCCTTTCCAAGTATTTGTGCAAGACAGCTTTGCTCATTCCTTGTATGATCATTCCCAATGCTCTCTGAGCAGCTACATTTACAAGTTTCATACCTTTTAAAAGATATTCTGCTTTTCTACTCTTAAAACCAGCGTGAATAACTTTACACTTCTCCATATTACAGATGATCATTTTATTGCCTACTCACTTGTCTACATCACTTTGCAGTCTTTCTGTCCTCTCCACAGCTTTCGTTTCAATTTTGCTTAGATACATATCTGTCACTTCATTTAAGTCATTAATATTGTTTAAGACAGGGGCAGAGGATAACCCAGGAAACCTCAGACTTGTCAGCTTGACATCAATAGCAGGAAAACTGATGGAGGACATAATACAGGTTAAATATACACTTAAGAGAAGAATAAGTTAATACTAGACACTTAACATGGACAGATCAAGTCTGACAACTTTGAGTTCTTTGATGAGGTGACATAAGCAGTGGATGAGGTTAGTGCTGTGGATGTTTTATATTTGGATTTTCAAAAAGCATTTGATATGGTACCACGTGGCAGGTTGGTTAGGAAATTAGAAATGTTTGAGATTGATGGGTCCTTGGCAGCATGGATTAGAAGTTGGCTAAAAGATAGGAAACAGAGGGTAGGTATAAACAGGCATTTTTCAGATTGGAGATGAGTTGAAAGCAGTGATCCCCAGGGATTGGTGTTGGGATCTTGCTTCTTCTGATTTATATAAACAATTTGGAGATGAGTGTTGAGGGAAAAATCTCTAAATTTGCAGATGATGCTATCCTAAGGAGAATAGCGAATTGGGAGGATGATGCTGAGTGACTTCAGAGGAACATTGACAAGTTGGCCCAATGGGTTAACACATGGTACACAAATTTCAACACAGGTAATGCATTTTGTTAGAAGAAGCAGGAACAGACAATTCCAGCTCAATGATACAGGAGCAGAGGGAGTTCCGGGGTTTACTTGTATAATTCTCTGAAGATGGTCAGGCAAGTTGAAACAGTTATTAAGAAGGCTTACAGGATCTTCAGATTTATAAATCATGGCATAGAGTATAAAAGCTAGGAAATGATGCTATACATCTACAAAACATTGGTCAGACCACATTTAAAGTATTGTGTTCAGTTCTGGGCACCTTATTTAATGAAGACTGTTAAAGCCCTGGAGACAGTTCATAAGAGATTTAAAAGAATAATACCAAGAATGAGGGACTTCAGATACAAGGAAAAATTAGAGAAATTGAGTTTATTCTCCTTGGAGCAGAGAAGATTAAAACCTTCATTATTATGAACAATTTTGACAGGGTGAAGAAGGGTACTCGGTTTCCATTAGTTGGTATGTCAGTAACTAGAGATCACATTGATATTATCAGCAAGAGAGCTGCGAATGAGATGAGGAGAAACATCTTTACTTAGAAAGTTGTTAGGATTTGGAATGCACTGTTTGGGATGGTGATGGAGGCAGAATCCACGGAGCCAGATTCAAAAGAGAGCTAGATATATATTTGAAAGTGATTAATTTAGAGGGCTACAGAGATAGGACAGGAGAATGTGACTAGCTGGGTGGCTCTTTCAGGAGCCAGTATAGAAACAATGTGTAGAAAGGCCTCATTCTGAAATGTAAAATTCTATGATTCAATTGACTGTAGATAGCTGAGATCGCAGACACCTGAAGATGTTGAAGGATGACCTCATAAGAACAGGATACACCGCTCCACTCATCAATCGCCAGTTCCGTCTTGCCACAACGAAAAACTGTAATGACAAGACACAAGTTACATCCAATAGGGTACTTCCCCGGAGCAGAGAAACTGCGCTATGTTCTTTGCAGCTTTCAACACATTATCGACGACGATGAGTACTTCACCACAATCTTCCCTACACCTCCACTTCTCGCCTTCAAACAACCACCAAACCTTAAACAGACCATTGTTCGCAGCAAATTACCCAGTCTTCAGGATGACATCGACCACAACATCACAAAATCCTGCCATGGCAACCTCTGAAAAATATGTCAGATCATCGACATGGATATTACCATCACATGTGGGAACACCACCCACCACATACGTGGCAGATACTCAAGTGACTTGGCCAATATTGTCTATCTCATATGTTGCAGGCAAGGATGCCCTGAGGCATGGTATATTGGCGAGACCATGCAGACAATGGATGAATGGACACTGTGCAACGATCACTAGACAGGGGTGTTCCCTCCCAGTGGAGGAACACTTCAAGCGTCAAGGACATTCAGTATTCGATCTTCAGGTAAGCGTCCTCCAAGGTGGACTTCAAGATACACAACAAAGCAAAATCTCTAAGCAGAGGCTGATAGCCAAGTTCCATACCAATGAGAATGGCCTCAATCATGATCTTGGGTTCATGTCACACTACAGGTGACCCATCACACTATATATACCCACATACACTCTCTCTCACACACAAACACACACACACATACACACATTTGCACACTTACACTGACCATCTCTTACACACACACTCGTGCACACGTTCACTCTCTCAAGCATACATACACACATGCACACTCTCTCTCTCTCTCTCTCTCTCTCTCTCTCTCACACACACACACACACACACACACACGCATGAATTATTTCATCCAAGATGTTTGTGTAGTTGCGGATATAGTCTGTTTTGCTCAAAAAAAAACATGACTCCAGTTTAAAACGTACAGATTCTAAGCAACACCATACACCTAAAATGCATTATCTGACTTGAGATGTTACTTCTTGTATTCATTGATAAAACCTTTAATTATCTCAGGATAATGGCTTGAGAGGAATCTGGATTTTACATTTTAATGAGTAGTCTTCTTTCTAACTGATTAAAGGTTCAACAAGTGGCGGCCGGTTGTAGGGTTGTTACCTTTCTGCTTATAAATTCTGTCTTATACCCTCTCTCTCACACCATTCCTGAGTGAACAGCTGAGCTACGAAAGCTTGTGTGTTTCAAATAAACCTGTTGGACTACAACCTGGTGTGTTGTGATTTTTGACCTTATCCATCCCAGTCCAACACCAGCATCTCCACAACCTGAAAATACCTAAATTATGCCTACTGTTTCTCCATCCCATACATCCTCCATATCCACTTTCCCAATATCTACCATGTTAATGCACTACTCATCCAGAACTGCAGACTAATGCATGAGGACATGAGGCAGCTGTGAAATCTAAATTCAACTGACTAATAAATCTGGAAATATAAGTTAAATTGAGGAACACTGATAGTGGAACTATCAGAGTGTTGTGAAAACCAATCTGGTTCACTAGTGTCATTTAGGGATGGAAATGTTTGTTCTATCTGGTTTAGCCTAGATGTGATTTCAGATTCAGAGCAATATTGTTGCTTCTTAAATGCCCTCTGAATGTGCCAAGCAAGTCATTCATTCAGAAGGCATCCCAGCACCACTTTCTCAAGGGCAATTGAGGTTGAACAAACAATGGGTCCTTGCCTGGGACATTCAAATCCAATAGAAGGTGAGGTTTGTTTATTTGACTTCTATTATGCCTCTCTGGGATAAGTACAGTGGAACTCAAGCCCCACTATTTCCAGAGTTATCACAAAAGTTACAGGTTTTAAAAAGCACACAGAACTCCCACACTGTACTTGCCTTTAAGACCCAAGTTGATAGAAAGTTTGGACCAGGTTACTGTATAATAGAATTACCAGTTATTACAGTAAATAGACTCTAGATACAGGTACACAATTATGAATCGTCGGCATGTAACTCTACCAGTTAAAACTCTTAACACCCTTATAAACTGGCTTTACAAAATATACACAGACAGAAAAAAGAAATGTATAATATGAATAGAGGGAAAACTGGGAAAGCAGATCATTGGTGTCTGTTCAAGATCTGCCAAGATGATTCTTGTGCTGATCAGAAAGCTCCTTCTCAGTCTTTCTTTTTTGGATGTTTTCAATGATTTGCAGAACACTTGGGGTGGCTGGTTTACAATTATAAAAGTTTTCTGACTTATTAAAAGTTACAGCTTAAGCAATTGCTGAGGGAAAAACAAATTAGTATTCTTCAGAATTAAATTGGCTTTTACTGTAGAGAGCTGTGAGTGTTCCTGAGCTGGTAGTAATCTGAAGGCATCTCTCCTAACTTGTTCACAGCCTCTAGCTGTTCAGCTACCTGAGAACCAATCACACAGTTGCTGGCAGGCAGAAGACTTCTGTCATCAATAACTGGTCACCAGTCCACAGACCAACCATAGACTTGTTGCAGGCTGAATATCCATTTATACATACCTTTGGCTCCAGTTCATCTGCACCTTCTCCTACTATTACTTGAAGCAACAGGTACATAAATAGCACTGACAATGAGTGCTAGGTCACTCACTTTTCTTTTAAATGCAGTAATCACTCAAAAATCTATGGCTTTAAAAAAGTCCTTTTCCCAATTCAGGCAATTTTAAAATGCTGAGCATTTCAAAGACTTCCCATTCTTATCTTTAACTCCTTCTTCGAACTTCACAACAAATATTATTATTTCTTTTTAGCACTCATCAATTAAAATGCAGTTCACTAGAAAATGTAGGAACCAAATATCCAAGGTTTCCTTGTGTAAAAGGAAGAGGAATTCTATTATGTACTAATACCAAGAAAAAAAAAACTAGAAACCTGACTTCAAACAGGCACAGAAACAAGTAATAAGTTGAAAGTGGTGGGGGTGGAGTCTCTGGTATAAACAGTGAGAATAAAAGTGTCCTTAGAACCCTTGAGATGTTAGGTTTTCTATTTCTCAGTAGCCACTATCTACTATGTACAGGCTATTGGCAAGAATGGGAAGGTTTTGAAATGCTCAGGAAACCTTTTTATTTGTTTGCGGAATGTGGGTGTTGCTGGCTGGGCTAGGATTTACTGTACATCCCTAATTGCCTTTGAAAAGGTGTTGGTGGGCTGTCTTCTTGAACTGCAGCAGTTCATGAGACATAAGGACATCTATAATGCTGTTAGTGAGGGCGGTCCAGGATTTTGACCCCGCAGCAGTGAAGGAACACTGATATAGTTCCAAGTCAGGATAGTATTTGGTTTGGAGGTGAATTTGCAGGGCGTGGTATTCCTTTCTAGATGGTTTGGGAAGTGCTGTTGAAGAACACCCCTTTTTCTCTAAATGTAGGAACATGTAAACTAGGAGCAGAAGTAGGACATTTAACCCTTTGAGCCTGCTCTGTCATTCACTATAATCCTGGCTGATCCTCTTTCTCAATGCCACATTCCCGCTTTCTGCCCATGCCCCTTGATATCTTTAAATAATAAAAAAATCATCTATCTCCTTCTTGAATATATTCAGTGTCTTTGTCTTCACATCTTTCAGTGGTAGAGAATTCCGTTGGTTCATTACCATTTAAGTGACAAAATATTTCCTCACCTCAGTTCTAAATGGTCAAACTTGTAACCTGAGACTGCGTCCCCAAGTCTAGAGACCCCAGCCAGAGAAAACATTCTCCCTGCATTTAGTCTGTTCAGGAATTTTAAATGTTTCAATCAAATCCCCTCTGATCATTTTAAACAGTACTGAATACAGGCCCAGCAAAATCAAGCTCTCCTCATAGGACAGTCCTGCTATGCCCAGTATCAGACTAGTGAACCTACACTACACTTCCCCTATGGCTAGTATATTCCTTCCTCGGTAGGAAGGACAAAACTGCATTTCAAATGTGGTCTCACCAAGGCCCTTTATAACTGTAATAGGACATCCCTATTTCTGAACATAAATCTTTTTGCAATGAAGGTCAATATACCATTTGCCTTTCTAATTGTTTGCAATACCTGACTGCTTACTTCCATTGGTTGGTACACAAGGACACCCAGAACTCTTTGTACATCCACATTTCCCAATATATTATCATTTAAATAATATCCTGACTTTCCATTTTTTTCACACTGAAGTGCATAACTTCACATTTAGCCACATTGTACTACATCTGCCATATGTTTGCCCACTCAGTCAACATGTCTAATCACTTTGAAGTCTCTTTGCATCTTCCTCATAGCTCGTCGTCCTGTTGAGTTTTCTGTCACCAGCAATCTTAGAATTTTGTGTTTGGTTCCCTCATGCAGGTCATTTACATATATCATAAATATGGGGTCCAAGCACCAATCCTTGCAGTACGCTGATCACAGCCTGCCACTTATTACCACTCTCAGTCTCCTATCTGTCAGCCAATACTTGATCCATACCAACATATTACCCCTCTCCCATATTACTTTCACTTTGTGCAGTGACATCTTACTTCAGACGTTATCAGAAGCCTTTTGGAAATTCAAATACACTTTATCCACTAGTTCTCCCATATCTATTCTACTAGTTACATCCTCAAAAAATTCATATAGGTTTATTAAGCATGATTTGCCTTTCATAAATCTGTACTGTCTTTAGTCCACTACTGATGTTAGGCTAACCTTTCTGTTGTTTCTCTTTCTCCATTTTTAAATGGTAATAATATAATTTCCAATCTACAAGAACTGCTCTAGAGTCTAGAATTTTCGAAGATAACCATCAATGGATCCAATACTTCTACTGCCATTTCCTTTAGTATGCTGGGATGTAGATTACCAGCTCTTGGTGATTGTCAGTCATTAATTTTCCTCATACTATTTTGTTACTAATATGGATTTCCTTCACTTGCCTCCTTCTCTCTAGGCTTTTGATTCTCTAACATTTCTGGAAGATTATTTGTACCACTTCTTGTGAGGACAAAACCAAATCATGTGTTCAATTCTCCTGCCATTTCTTTGATCTCCATTATAGTTCCCCTGGATTCTGACTGAAAAGGATTTATCTTCACTATTCTTTTTATCTTCAATTATTTGTAGAAGCTTTTGTGGTCAGATTTTATGGTCTCAGCAATTTTACTTTCATACTTTATTTTCCCTCTCCTGAACAGATTTTTTGCCCTCTTTTTCTGAATTCTAAATTGCTCTCAATCCTCACACCTGCTAGTTTTTCTAATAATTTTAAACGTCTCCTCTTTGCAGTAATACTATCCCTAATTTATTTTGTAAGTCATGGTTAAAGTCATTGTTTTTGGGCCAAACAGGTCTGAATAACTTGTAATTCACGCACATATTCTTTAAGTACAAACCATTACCTATTCACTATCAACCCTTTCAGCAATCTATCCTTGCAAATTGACAACTCATACCTTCATAGCTCTCTTTGTTTAGATTCAGGACTCTAGTTTCTGATTTGACTACTTTACTCTCCATCTTGATAAAGAATTCTATCATATTATGGTTGCTTTTCCCCAAGGGACTCCATACATCAAAATTGTTAATTAATCTTTTCTCATTGCATAATACCCAACCTAAAATAATCTGTTCTTTGGTTCGTTCGTCAACTTATTGGTCTCAAAGAAATCACGTCCAAGAAGCCTCTACATTATCTTTGCTTACTTGGTTTGTCCAATTTATATGTAAATTAAAGACACCCATGATTATATTGTACCCTTATTGCATACATCTCCGATTTCTTGTTTAATGCCTTCCCTTACTACTGTTTGGGGGCCTATAGACAACCTCCAACAATATTTTCTTCCCCTTGGTGTTTCTTATCTCCACTCATACACATCCCATATCATGATTTTCTAAATCATAATACTTCCTCGTTATTGCATTGAAAAACTCCTTTACTAACAATGCTACCCCACCTCTATTCACTTTTTGTCCAAGTTTCCTAAATAATAATAATTCTGGATGTTCAATTCCCATCCTGTCATTCTGTCATCATGTCTCAATAATTATAATTATATCGGAACTGTTCCTATCTATTTGTGTTGCTATTTCATCTCCCATATTGCAAATGCTTGTTGATTGTCTTAGTGCTAATTTGCAATATCATTCTATTTGTTTTTCCCCTATGTTTCTTCAGCCTTCCACTTTTGTTTCTTAACTTTCTGACATTTGTTTCTATGATTGTTTTCCCTACCCCGTCTCCCTGCTCAAGTTCCCAGCCCCCTGCCATTCTAATTTCAACCTTCCGTGACAGCACTAGCAAAAATCCCCTTGAGGACATTGGTCCAGTTCTGCCTAGATACAATTTGTCCTGATTGTATAGGTCCCATCTTCCCCAGAATCAGTCCCAATGTTGCAGGAGTCTTACACTATTAGTCCAGCCATGTATTCATTTGGTATATCTTGTTATTTCTACACTGGCTAGAACATGTAGAAAATTGAGGTCCTACAATTAAATTTACATCCTTATTCCCCATATTCTGGTTGCAGACCTCATCCCTTTTGTTTATTGGTACCAATATGTACCACAACCATTGGGTCCTTACCCTCCCCTATCGGAATGCCCTGCAGCTGCTCCAAAATGTTTTTGACCCTGATGGCAGGGATGCAATATACCAAACTGGAAATTTTTTTGCAGCCACAGAAATGCTCGTTTGTTGCCCTTATCATTATTGGATTTCATTGTACAAAGAATTTTTTTTGATATTTTTAGCAAACCACTATATTAGCAATCCCCAATCACTATAGCCCTGCCATTCTTCTTCCTCCCCTCTGGTGTGCCAGACCCACCCGTAGTGACCTGGACTTGGCTTCTGCTGCTATCCTAAGTTGCTCCCCCACTCCCATAGCATCCAAAATGATATACCTATTAGAGAGATAGGGGGGGCAGCCACAGGGACTCCTGCTCTACTAACCTTCCACTACTCTGCCTGGTGGTCACCACCCTTTTCAGCCTGTTGAATCCTTAACTGCAGTCTGACCACCTCACTGAATAACTGTGAATAATCATCTCAGCATTACTGATACATCATTGTGAATTCACCCATCACTCCAGCTTCAAAATGCAGTTGGCCAATAGTTGCAGCTAGACATCCTCTAGGGAGGCAATGGCCTAATGGTATTCTTGCTGGACCCAGGCAATATTCTGGAGACCTGGGTTCAAATTCTGCCATGGCAGATGGTGAAATTTGAATTCAAAAGAAGGAAAACTGGAATTAAGAGTCTAATGATGACCATGAATCCATTGCTGATTGCTGAGAAAACTCCATCTGGATGGAAATTGCCATGTCTGGCTAACATGTGACACTGGATCCACAGCAATGTGGTTGAATCTTGACTGCCCTCTGGGCAAGTAGGGATGGGCAATAAATGCTGGTCTAGCCAGTGACACCCACATCCCATGAATGAATAAAAGGAACATGCTTTCTACATACATGGTCACCAGGGATATTGGAAGAGTCTGTGACTTCCACATAACACAAGGAAGGACCATATCACAGTTGCAAGCTCTGCTGCCATGACTTCCCTTTAAAGGAAGCTTCTCAGAAACCCCTCTGAATGAAATTTTCAATTACTCGGTTTCAGCCCAGCAAATCTGATGTAAAACCTGCTCAGGCACACTTCCAGGGTAGGTGGGAGTTGAACCCAGACTTTCCAACTCAGAGACAGAGCCAGAGACACTACCACAGCATCACAAGAGCCCCTTGCTACTACCCAGCAGAGTTATATAACTATTAACTCAGACTGGTGTGTATATTCTCCTGCCTAAATACTTCTTAGCAAGATCATCTTAAATAAATTTAAGCCATTACTTCAAAAATCCACAACATGGGCTATGCATGCATTGTCTTTTTGCAGTTTGCACTTTCAGTCAGATCATTTGTCAACCAAAATGTTGCTATAAAAACAAAAAAAAGGTGCTTGTAGAACGAAATCTTTTTCAGACTAAATAACAGTGTTTCAAAGAGATTGCCTCTACTGTCTCTATTCTGTAAAGGTGTGTGACAGAGGTTCACTAAATTGATTCTTGGTATGGTGGTAATGCTTTATTAAGGGAGATTGAGAAGACTGGAATTTAGATGAATGAGATAGTCTTTCAGAGACATATAAAATTCTTAAAACCATTGACAGTGTAAATGTAGAAAGGACGTATCCTTGCTGTGGGGTCTGGAACTGGGACACAATCTCATAATAAAAGACAAGCCATTTAAGACTGAAACGCAGAGGAACCTCTTCATTCAGAGCGTAGTGAACCTTTTGGTACTCTCTCCTTAAGGTGTCTTTAGAAGCTAAGTCATTGAGTAAGTTCAAGACAGAGATAAACAGATTTCAAGCTTCTATTAAAATGGCATTGAGGGAGATGATCAGCCAGGATGTAGAATAGTGGAGCAACGTTGAAGGGCTGAATGGCCTACACTTGTTCTTATATCCAAGATCAGTAACTCAGATGTAGTGCTGATGAAGAAGAAATCCAACCTTTCCTTCTGATTTTTACAAATTCAGTTCTTCAAAAATGACTGCCTTATAATAGTGTACTTTTCTCTATAACATGTCATGGAAAATCCAATACCTTTTCATTTAAACTCACCACAACATCTCAACTCAAATTAAACAATTTCATCATAGATTTCTTTAACCTGCAGTTCAATGCAAAAAAAACCCACAAGTGCCAAAACAAAGCCCAAAGAATAACCCACCCTCAGTTCTACTTGTACAGAAATATTACTTCAGGCAAAAACACTTTAAGATTCAGATTTGTCAATGTCATTTTCAGTTCACGTTAGCGGAGTTTCTCAATGTGAACAGCTTCACAATCTACTTCAGGCTATTTGCTATTTTAGCTGTAGCACAAATAGCCCTTGATTTAAATTTGTTTAGTTTTGTTCCGCGTAGGCCCTCACAAAAAATGAGCCACCCCTTGTTAATTTGTCTTTAAACCTGTAATTTGAAGAGATTTATTTCCTATTGAGAATCATCACCATGATTTTTAGTTACATAAAGAATGCTTGTTTGGATTTAAAAGAAAGATAACAAAGGTGTAGAGCTGGATGAACACAGCAGGCCAAGGAGCATTAGAGGAGCAGGAAAGCTGACGTTTCGGGTCTGGACCCTTCTTCAGAAATGAAGGAGGAGGGTCCAGACCCAAAACGTCAGCTTTCCTGTTCCTCTGATGCTGCTTGGCCTGCTGTGTTCATCAAGCTCTACACCTTGTTATCTCAGATTCTCCAGCATCGGCAGTTCCCACTACCCCTTCTTTATGTAAGCATTCTTTACAAAGAGGTTTATCACAGTGAGATTTCTTGACTGTACACAATCTCACAATAAAAGATAAGCCATTTAAGACTGAAATGCAGAGGAACCTCTTCATTCAGAGTGTAGCTCTGAACGCAGCTCAAAGTAATTGTTTCAGCCAATGATTTACACAGGCCACCTTTCAGTATGAAATGCTAGACAATAATTAGGTCAAGAACATATTTTTTTTCTGTTTCCAAACCTGGGAGCACAAATGTGTTATGGCATCTGCATCTTCCTTAGCTGAGAATAAGGAACAAGCGATGCATAAGACAGTCAAAAATAAAAAAAATGCAGGAAATACTCAGTTCAGGCAGCATTGTGGATAGAGAAACAGAGTCAACATTTAAAGTTTCTGTCAAGATTGCCATGTGGGTGATCCATCTCAGTCTCCTCCTGAGGTTTCCAGCATCACAGATACCAATCTTCAGTTAATACAATTCATTCTATGATATCAAGAAAGGGCTGAAGGCACTGAATAACATTGAGTAGAAATGAAGGCTTGTGCTCAGCTTGTAAATATGATTCCTAGCAAACAGAAGTCAATGGGAATTGTTGGAGTCAGGATGCGGTTGGGGGTGGGGGAAGGACGGACAGGGTGGTGGGGTAGCAGAATGTTTCAGATTCTCTGCTAGTTGGAGCCATACCCAGTACAAAGTAAATTGGTTGTGTTGTTGGAGGTCAATCATCTCAGTTCCAGGACATCATTACAAGAGGGACAGTTGACAGGAACCTCAATGTGCCTGTCTCATTTGTACTCAACACTTTTGCTCTTAACCTTTGCTTTCACTCCCAGAGCTCCAATACAGCATTTGTGGCCTTATCTTCAACACCTCCAACCCCAATGTTCATTGGATCATCCTGCATCATTTCCTCTACTTCTGGCACAATGCCACCAATGAACACATTTTCCCTTCCCTTTTGACAGTCCAAGAGGGTATGTTCACAACATCCTGGTCCATTCCTGAGGCACCCCTAAAAAATCCTCCACTTCTTATGCCACTTTAGCACACAAACACAGGAGATGCAATATCTGCCCTCTTACCTCCTCCATCGCCACAGTCCACGACGCCCAAATATTTCTCGAGTAAAATAGTGACTTAATTAAATTTCTTTCAATTTAGCATCCTTCGCTCACATTAGTCTTCTTAGAAGATACCAAATGGGTGAACATATTGCAAAATACCTCCCTTCAGTCCACAGGTATGACCCTAAACTTTGGTCACCTGTCCATTTATTCTGCACCCAGCTTTAATGCTGACCTCTCTGCCCTTGGCCTCCTGCAGCTGAACTCAAACTCAAGGAACAGCTTTACTTGATTAAACTTTGGAGCGTGACTTTTGAGTTCAACCTTACCAGACCGTAATCTCTACCCCCATTTTGTCTCCTTTCTCTTTGCAGGTTTCTCTCAAGTCTCATCGTCGCATTTGGATCGCAGCCGCCCATCAGTCTGCAACCTAATCCTTCTTTTATCACATCTTCTGTTTAAGTTTTTTTTTTAATCTGAGCCACCACCTTGTCAATTAATCTCCCTCTCTTGCACCCTTTCCCAATCTTGCCTGTTTAAAATCTATTGCGTTCCTAGGTTTTTCCAGTTGGTTACCGAACTGAAGTGTTAATTCTATTTCAGTCTCTACATATTGTACCTGCCCCACTGAGTATTTCCAGTATTTTGCTTTTGCATTAAAGGGATTAAGATTAGATGAACCTGTTCTGCATTTTAAGCCATCAACTGAACAATCAGAACGTGATTGTTATTCGGTAGACTAAAACATCTCAGCACACAAAACAGTCATTCGGCCCTTTGTGTCTGTGTCAGCTCTTTGAAAACACTATTTTACTCATTCACCCTTGTCCCACAGATCTTAAATAGTTTTCCCTTCAAGTATCTACCAATTTTTTTGGTCAGTCTCTGCTGAATCTTCTTCCAAATTATTAACACTATGAAATTGATTGTAATATTTTATCAAACAATTTTTCAACAATTTGTCCAGCTCAGTAATATGACAATGATTATTTGGCTAGCCTTCTGATTTGAATCACGTGAAGTGCCTTGGAATTTTATACAAAAGGTGCTTTATAAAAACAAGTATTTTTAGCCGCTTGTTGGCTTTCACACCACAACAACAGACGAATAGGCACTGCATATCATGCAATTTATGTTCGTGTTATTTTACTATGAGATCCTAACTGAAACATTATTGAACTAGAAATATCCATGTTTTAAAGAAATAGTATTCCATTATGTCAGCAAATAGTTGAGGGATTGAAGTAAGAAAACTACAAAAGGTATTTTCATATCATAACTAGGTAATATGCTACTATCTTGAGGCATTGTGCATTGTGGGACAGGAAGAGGTAGGCTTGTTGAGAAAAAAAATTGTAGGTTCTTCTGTTGCAACCAAACGTACAATTTTATAGATTGTCCTATCTTTGCTTACATTACATGAACACAATAATTCACTGTTACACTTGTTTTATCATGTGCTAAATAAGAACATAAGAAATAGGAGATGAAGTAGGCCATCTGGTCCATCCAGCCTGCTCCACCATTCAATTAGCTCATAGCTGATGTTTTTGTGGATTAGGCTCCACTTACTCACCCGCTCACCATAACCATTCCATTACTGTTCAAAAATCTGTCTTTACCTTAAAAAACATTCAACAAGGTAGCCTCAACTGCTTGACCGGGAAGGGAATTGCACAGATTCACAACCCTTTGGGTGAAGAAGTTCCTCCTGGACTCAGTCCTAAATCTGCTACCCCTTATTTTGAGGCTATGCTCCCTAGTTCAAGTTTCACCCACCAGCAGAAATAACCTACCTGCTTCTATCTATTCCCTTCATAATCTTATAATGTTTCTGTAAGATTCCTCCCTCATTCTTCTAGATTCTAATGAGTATAGTCCCAGTCTACTCAATCTCTCCTCATAAACCACCCCTCTCTACTCCAGAATCAACCTAGTGAACTTCTCTGCACCCCCTCCAATGCCAGCATATCCCTTCTCAAGGAAGGAGACCAGAATTGTACACAGTACTCCAGGTGAGGCCTCACTAGCACCCCATATAGCTGCAGCTTACCCTCCCTGATTTTAAACTCCACCCCTCTAACAATGAAGGACAAAAATTTATTTGCTTTTTTGATTACCTACTGCACCAAACCAACGTTTTGTGATTCATGGACAATGACGTCCAGGTCCCTGTACACAGCAGCATGCTGCAATTTTTCACTATTTAAATAATAGCCCATTTTGCTGTTATTCCTACCAAAATGGAAGACCTCACATTTACCAACATTGTACTCCATCTGCCAGACCCTTGCTCACTTACTTAACCTACCTATATCCCTCTGCAGACTTTCAGTATCCTCTGCACACTTTGTTCTACCACTCATCTTAGTGTTATCTGCAAACTTTGCCACACACACACACTTGGTCCCCTACTCTAAACCATCAATGTAAATTGCAAACAATTGCAGTCCCAAACACTGATCTGAGGCATAAGCATCAAAATTCTCACACACAAAGGATTACTGCAGAAGAAGCTTAATCCCCAATTAAGATTTGTTTATAATGAAAGAAACTACTGGAAACATGCAACAGGTTTAGCAGGATCTGTGGTAAGAGAAATTTCCAGTTCAGTTATAAAAAATCATAATTGGTCACAGATCTGACATGTTAACTAAACAGCACTATTTTCATGTAAGCCCACAGGACTAATTGAAGAGGCAAGTGTTTTTAATTTGACCTTCAAGGAGGATTTATGACAATGTGCACACAATTGAGAGTTGTTACAGAGATAGTAGGAACTGCAGATGCTGGAGAATCCGAGACAACAAGGTGCAGGGCTGGATGAACACAGCAGGCCAAGCAGCATCATAGGAGCAGAGAGGCTGACGTTTCGGGCCTAGACCCTTCAAGGGTCTAGGCCCGAAAC
>NC_063333.1:101609451-101627331 GCF_021869965.1 Rhincodon typus | reverse complement strand
AAGGGTCTAGGCCCGAAACGTCAGCCTCTCTGCTCCTATGATGCTGCTTGGCCTGCTGTGTTCATCCAGCCCTGCACCTTGTTGTCTCTGAGAGTTGTTACCACTATTTTCTGGAAACCAAAGGTCATATACAAAAAACAATGATAAATGAGTCCAATAAAGTTTAAACATAAGTGAAGCATCTTGATAGGATACATGTTAATGGCCCAAAGGGTATCAGTACACGATAAACTGTTTGTTCATAGCAGTTGCTTTTTTGAACGAGCACTACCAGATTCAAATGTAAGGCAGCAAACAATGTGCATATTTGCCAGATGGGAATCAAAATTAAACAGTACTTAAAGGCCAGTGCCCCTATTGGTAAGTATGTCCAATTTGAAGGAAATCAAATCTCAAAGTAGTGCAAAATCATGTAAAATGCTTGTGGGCTAATCTCTAATTTGATTTTAAAGCTTTTAACAATGTTTGATGCCTTCTATCTTGGTCAAGAGTAATTTTTTAAATGTGAAACACTGAACTAAACTGTAAACACAATTCCAGAGTTTTGATAAAAGTATTGTACTGAGCCTCAGTGCAGAGCTGTTTGCGCATGGCTTACACACGAAATTGAGCTACTGTTCATTTTCTTATCCCAACTCTTGAAAGATTCAAACTGAAAACAAGTTTGTCCCAAATTATTTCATGTATTGAGAGCTTGGGTCAATGTATTTAAAAATAACCATATCTTTGCTGACCACACGCTATAGGGTTATTAAATACCATCTAAAATTGGCAACCAAATCACTATGCAGATATAATTTGGATAGATAGTGGTTACACGAGCACTTTCTTCAGCTCAGAATACAGCAAGAACTCAGTTTAAGTAGATTGACTAAAATGTCATGACTGAAATTATTAGTCTTCAAGATTATTTTGGTGTTGAATTAGTGCTAGCTCAGCACTCAAGCCAGTCTTCTACATTCATAGCAAAAGCACAAAAGTTCTTGCAGCTGTAGCTCAGAATTTTGCACCCACCAATAAAACACTTCAAATTGATAGCAATGAAGTATGTTGCACTTCTTGACGTAAAAAGTCCTTGATCATCTTGCCACACTTCTTATTCATGGAACTGTAAGTGTAGAATTGGCTATAAAACATTAGACCATAAGATATAGGAGAAATTAAGGCCAAATGGCCCATCTAGTCTGCTGCACCATTTGATCATGGCTAACGTTTCTCTATTCCATTCTCTTGCCTTCTCTCATTAACCCTTGAACTCCTTGCTGACCAAGAACCTATCTGTCTTAAACACATTCAATGCCTTGGCCTCCACAGCCCTCCGTGGCAATGAATTCCACAGTCATGAACCTGTGGCTGTAGAAATTCCTCATCTCAGTTCTAAAGGGTCATTCCTTCACTGAGGCTGTGCCCCAAGGTCTTATCTACTCCTACTAGTGGAAATATCTTCTCCAGGTTCACTCTATCCAGGCCTCTCAGTTCCTGCAAGTTCAATAAGATCTTCCCTCATCCTGCTCTACTCCTCAGGAGTTCTCAGCCACGCCTCATGACAAGCCCTTCACTCCCCTGATCATTCTTGTAAACCTCCTCTGGACCTCCTCCAACGCCAGCACACTTTTCTTTAGATACAGGGCCCAAAATTGCTCTCAATATTCCTAATGTGGTCTGACCAGAGCCTTACACAGTCTCAGTAGAACATCACTGCTCATTTTCTAGTCCTCTTGAAATGAATGCTAACATTGCATTTGCTTTCCTAACTGCCAACTGAACCTGCATGCTAGCCTTGAGAACCTAAGAACTCCTCAGTCCCTTTGCGCTTCAGATTTCCAAAATCTTTTTCTGTTTAGAAAATAGCCTACACCTCTATTCTTTCCACAAAGTTGCAAAACCTCACATTTCCCCACATTGGATTCCATCTGCCACTTCTTTGACACTCGCCTAGCATGTCCAAGTCCTGCTGCAGCTTCCCCTATTCATGGCACTATTCATGGAATCAGTGAAATAAAGTGAGTGTTGATATTTACTTTGTCATATCAATACATAATAAAAATGCACCGTACAGTAAATGTGGAAAAATCAAATTTTATTTCCATGAACAGGTGCCTTAAGGACAAAAATTCACAAACCTCAAGGACCAGAAAAATAACATTTCCTCACCTTTCCTCCCCTCATCACCTCACTCCACCCCCCAGGACAGTCAATACATGGAGCTCCCAGAGAACGTAACTGATTTAGAACAAAACAGAATTTTCCAGAAACTGTCAGGTGTGAAAGTTTCTGTGGACAGAGAAGCAATGAGCATTTCAGGACGATGACCTTTCATCAGAACTGACAAAGACTGATTGGGAATGACTGGCTCTGTACTAAAGCTGCGATATTAACTGTTAAACTGTGAGAATGAGATTTCAGAAATAATTTACATCACTAACCGATTCTGCACTGTCAGTGTCATGGAAAAACTTTAGTATTTGTTACTGCAGTATGGGATGGATACTCATGGACTGAGCTAAAAAGTCTTCTTTTCTGAAGTGACCTCATTTGCCACTTCTAAAGCCATTCAAAAATTGTAGTTAGTAATAAATATGATAAGCCAAATATCTGTTTAAGCATTCTGGTAGCAAAGAACGTATTTCGTTCCAAAAATTGCTGCACTGACTAGCACTATACAAAGTGAATTTATCACACATACTGGTACAAAAGTATTTCAATCAATTTTACTGAGTTTATCTTCCCATCCAATGTTGCCTTCACATTATCTGACATGTACCAAATAAGTCCCATTTAATCCAAACACTAATGCAACTAGGAAGTGCAAAGTCCTTTGCATACTTCCAGGCATTTTCAAGTCAATTTTAGTGTAGGAAACTAATTGTGTATTACTTTTCAGCATCAAGGAAGAACATCTCTGGCTGCAAAACGTTAGCCACATTCAGTTAGTTCCTGAATAAAGGAAGCACTATCATTCCATCAAATCAAACTTAGTGTATCCAGCTACGTGGACAGGTGATCTTCACATCGGATAGCTCGGTATTTGGACATTTCTTCAGGAAAAACTTTGCTCAATTCGTGAATCAGAAGTCCCTTGAATTTCTGGAACAATAAAGATTAGTTAATTGCAAGATGTTTTTACATAAGCTTAGAGTTATTATTTTTATTTCATTTTAACTCCATTCCCTGCATGCTTTATCCATCCATTACATCAATACCATCCACCCCTCCATGCAAACTTGATGGATAACAGTCATTTTCAGGTTCTATTAGTTAGAGGTTCAGTATCTTCATTCATTCTTTAATGTTCAAAAGAAAGGTTGCAGCAATGTTTGAAGACTTTTACATTTAAAAAAATCAAAGAAAAATGATCATACAAATATTAAGATGGCTCAGAATAGTATGACAATTATTTGCTATTTTTCGCACAATTGAGATTCTCATTGTGTTGTAAAGCAAGTGATGTGGAGGTATCTCATTACTAGTGTGAAACAAAAAAAGTACCCAAACATGTTTGCTCTCAGTTCAACACCACACAATGTCAGCTGGAGAAGACAAAAAGGAAATTTATTTTAAGGAACAGAAGATGGAAGGACAAATTTCCTTACTTTCAACCTGTGTGCAGAAGGATAGTTTTTCTGGAGTTTGGAGCTAAAATAAATACATATGAAACAGACAAATCAACTAGTCTAGACAAGAAATACTACTTTCCTTTTCCCCCAGTTCAGTTTGCTTTTTAAGCGGGCAAACAGAAAATCAGGATCACCAAAAAGGAAATCCTGCCCATTGCAGCTCATCGACAGTCACTACAGCATTCAGGGCCTGACAAGCTTGCAGACTTCTTTTATCTTATAATTTTGTTGCCAGTGTGCTTGGTGCATCTAGATGCACTGGTCCCTGGGCCTTCCTCGAATCATAACTTTGCAATTTCCAGTCCCACCTAGGTTCAAATCCAGCAGCGAAGAGTTGGGAGGCCAAGTACTAATAATAATGATGAAGCCATGCCCAGACCCTTTGTCATGAACTAAAGACTCGCCATTTAAGGTCTGTCTTCAGTTCATTGGCAGTTACAGTTTTAAACAGTTCTGTCAGTTCTGAAACCTGCCCAGAAAATCACCACTCTCCCAACTGTGAACAGGGATTCCAAAAGACAAATAAGGATGGATGACCAATACTACCTCGGTGGGGTTGGCAACAGTGGAGAGGACAGCCTTGGAAAGATCGGGCGCAGTCAGCAGAGAGAAGTGGCGTGACGGCCTTTTTGGGGGAGGACAGGTGGCAAGAGGAAGAGAAAGACTGCTGGGCATTTTGAGATGGGGAGGATGCGTAAACATTGTTAGAATGGGGGTGGTGTCAACATTGTTGAGTTTGCTGCTTTTAGAGTGCTTTCACAGCAGATTTACTTCATGCTACACTTCAACAAACTTTACATCTGCTAGGAATATCTCTAAGAAAACCTATATAAAAGAAGAGGGCAAATGAATCTCAGGATCACAACAGTTGCAATGCAGGAGGCCACCATTTGGCCCATAGCATCTGAACTTGCTCGCCAAGTGTTTTAACTAAGTGACAAAGTTTGGGCAAACAGTCAGAACCTCTATCATTTTGGCTACTTGATCCCTATGTTTTAGAGAATTGTGCATCATTTGACAAGAGTAAAACCAACAATTAGAAGCTTAAATTTCTCAGGTAAATACGAGACATTTTTGCACATTGAGACTTCTTCACGATCACAACACACATCAGCCAACTTCAGTTATTCGCTGTTCCCCATATCAGAAGACTCAGATTATGTTATGGAGATAGATCTACCAAGACATTGTCATCACATCATACATTCAATTTTTTCGACAACATAATGCATTAGATTTTTATGAGGCACACAAGTTTACTATGTAAGGTTAACAATAGAAGCATGGGATGTGATCCTATGTATTAAACAGCTTTAGTGAATACTTGCAACCATGACAGCGAAGGGACAATATAGAAGTATAAGGCTTATGGGGGCATTTTCCAAGCAAAACGTTTCCAAAAAAACATACTTGAATGATAATGAAATCAGTACAAAAAATTTATAAAGTTCAACAATTTTCAACCTCAGCTTTGAAAAGCTATAAACATTTAATACAAATATCAATGCAGATGAGCAGACATAATAGAACATCTCTTTGCAGTGAACACTGATCTCAAATGAGAAATATGTGGACTCCCTTAGCTATGCTCTGTTGCATACACAGTGCCATATTTTAATCAGTTTCCATTGTGTCTTTCTTTGTAACTAAGATACAAAGTGTCATGTATCTAGAGAAGAGTCTTAGATTGGGGTTTAGATGTTGATGCAAAATAACCATGAGTCAGCAAGTTGCATTTCTATAGAATCTTTAACATAGTAAAAGATCAAGACATTCACAGCAGCATGAACAAAACTGGACTAGGACAGATAATTAAAAGCTTGGTTATAGGTTGGTTTTAAGAAACATCTTAAAATAAGGAAAGAAAGAGAGAGGGGTGAGATTTAGGGAGGCAATTTCATAGCTTAAGGCTGAGGCAGAAGGAAAGACTGCCAATACTGGAGTGATTAAAATCTGGAGCGAACAAGATGCCACAACTGGAGTAGTGAAAAGAATGAGACATGTAGGTCTGGAGAAGGTTACAAAAGAGGGGACTTGGTGGGACTTTCCAACAAAAATTAACATTTTTTCAATTGTGCTGTTAATGGACCAGGAGTCAAATTATCACGGAGAACAGAAATGCAATTTAAGATAATGTGCAGGAGCAGAATTCTGAAATTTATGGAGTATGAAAGATTGGAGACCAGCCAGTGGTGCAATGAATTAGTCATGTTTATAGATAACAAAGGCATGGATAAGGATTAAAGATGAACTGATGCTATGATCAACTGGGGCACTGATATAACAATAAAATAAACAGCCTTGGTGATGCAGTGCTTATGTCAACTCATGTTTATCTTGCAGTCAACTAGAATAATATTTTGGCTCAGCCTTGAACGATTGCCTAGCAGAGGAGTGGTGTCAGTAGCTAAGAAATGGTGCAAATTGAAAACAGCAGGATGTATTTATCGTTGGCAACAGTGGTCCCTCTAGTCAGCTGGAGGGTCAGCAAGAGCTCCACCAAATTAAGTGCCAGCAATGACATAGTTCTGTCACCTGATTAGTCATCTTAAAAATCTGTTCCTCCTCTTTACCGTTTGAACATCTTAACCTAATCCCCAACTACATGAGTCCTGTAAATAATCAGGTTGTGCAATTTTTCCACTCTACATATTTTTTGTGAACCAAGGAATTAATAATTAGATTCTAACTTTTGGGAAAGTAACTATTTAATGATTGTGCATTCTGTTATCTCAAACCATTTTAAACTTCTTTTATCCTTCTCACAGTCATAACTTCAATCTTTGGAAATAATTTACGTCACATTTCTCTCCAAGACAAATCACTGACAGAACAACGATATTAGTAACATTATCCACATTTCACCTCTTTGGCTTAGGCTCAGTTTAAGCTTTGGGTGCACACTTGCCTGGGCTTCTTTTGGATCCATAACAATACTTAAAAAGATGGCATGCAAATTTAAGAATGCCCATTTTCAACCAGTTTGACATTCATAAAACAAAGAGGAAGGCCCTCATCTGATTGTGCATGTGCTGGCTCTTCAGCAAAGTAGTGTATTCCCCTCATCTGTCAAAATTACTTATAGTTATTTGTGCCTTCAAGTATTTTTCAATTCTCTTTTGAAAGCTATTGAATCATCTTCCACCAACCTTCCAAGAAGTGCATTCCAAACCAGAAGAATAAATTATGTAATAGGTAAATGTTTCTGTTTCCTTCTGGTCTTTTGTCGAACACTTTAAATCTTTCTCATCTGACCGCTGGGATTTTTGTCAATTGTTACAGAAGCCTCAATTTTCTGTACAGTCATCTTAAATGGTTAATCCACCAGTTAGAGTTCCAAGTCAAAATTATAAGTCTATGAAATCAACACGCAAGTACTTTCCATACAGTCCACTTTTATGTAGACCTACTTAACACACAGCTGAGGACACGCTGACATTTCCTTATCTTTCAATCCAATTGATTCTGCAACATATTTAAGAACAAATACTTTCTACACAAATTTTGAAATTAGGAGCGGATGAGGCCACTCACCCCGTACCCTGCTAAAGGAGCTGAACTATGCCGATGATGTAACTGATAAAAGATTAAAGTGGTTTTTGATAATAGAACACACCTTCGTTAAATTATTATTTTCCCAGAAGTATCATACAAGTAGTTTAGAAGTGCTTTGTTTTGCTACAATGATTACTTATTGACCTGATTTGCAACATCAAATGCACATTCTCACCTACCCGTTAACCTCTTATCCTTCGTAAGAATCTATCGACCTCTGCCTTAAAAAGATTCAAGGACTGTTATTCTCAAACTTATGGAACATTTCATAGATGAAATTTGAGAAGTATAGGCCTGGAGGGTTGATTTCCTGAATAATAACTAGAAAGCATGATTGGAATTCAGACAGTCATTTTGTTTACTTCACCAATCCTTTCATCTCTTGTGGTGCTGGAAGAACAATAAATTGTTTGGATCCACCTATGACAGAGACTAGGAGACCTAACACAGGAAGGCAAAAGGCAAAGAAAGAGGGGAGACAATGTCAGAGAGAAAGAGGAAAGGAAGAAGAGTCAGACAGAACAAAAAAAAGAGAGGGGTATGAAAGGTCATGAACAAGAAAGGATACAATGTCTCCAAATTTCTTGAAATGAAGCAACTTTCTCTAAAAGCAATGAACAAAATCCAAACAAGAAGCGGGGAAGTGGAAGAAGTGTGAACAGCAGATTGATGAACGGCCATCCAAACAACATCCACTTGTACAAGGCTAAGATTCATACCTGCTAAGCGAAGAAATTAAAATTAGGGCAGTGTTCAGGGTGATATCTTGAACTCAGTGTTGCCTCTGGAAGTCTGTGAAATGTCTCATTGAAAGATGAGGTGGTGTTCCACAAGTGAGCATGGAGCTCCATTGGAGATGGCCAATAGCTTAGTGGTCAGCCTGACTGCCAGGTCGCCAAGCATTTTCTTTCACTACCTTGACACTTTGAATGAGCTCATTGAGTAGTTTGGTTCATTTACAAGATCAGGTTGTCAAAAAAAAAATTGTTACTCCAACATTTCCTGTGCAAAGTACTCTCTCTCTCGCACAAACTAACACTCTGACCAGTGAAACTGCTGTTAAACACTTGCTGCCCAGCAACTGACTTTAGTCTAGCCCAAATGTCCTGAAAGTTAATTGCTCGCTTTCATAATGCTCAGCCACACAAAGACTCACTTTTGGCTCAGTGAAAGTCTCAGAATAAAAAGTGAACCTAAGGCCAACTCAAAACTAAAATGTAGGACTCCCAGCTCTGTCAGTCTGTATATTGTTTCAGACAAGATTTCAACTGAATGCATTCAGCCAGTTCCCTGAACACTACACACATGGAGCTGTATTCATTCAAGCTTTAAGACAGATTCAGAGTCCAAACACACAGGCAAATACATTTGTTCTCTACATATGCTGCAGTGACTCCTCAGGTTATGAAACCTACTCCTTATTTCAGTAAAACCCTCTTGGTCAAGTACAAGATTAATTAAAAGGCTGCATTTTTTTTTGCTAACACTACCATCAAATGGAAGAGGAATGCAGGTAGTGTGGGTGAAGGGAATGGGGTGGAATTGTCAGTCAGCCAATCAACAGTATGTTGAGTGAACAGGGCTTGATCACTGTGATATGATGTGATTGCCATAATCTACACATAAATAGAAAGCTCTTTGCCACCAGCGTTAGCAGCACACCATCTTACTGGAAACCATACCAACAACCTGATCAGTGACTGGCAGCTTGCCTGGGATGCGAAGTCGGGACCTCTTAGGTACTAATTAGACAGGCCAAAGTGAATCATACATCTAGATAAATGAACCAATCACTGACATCTCCATGAACAAGTATGTTTTCATTGTGTATAATTTGGGCAGCAGTCATCCTTTCACCAAGAAATATCAAAATGTTTACCAATTATAACAAAGATCAGCCAGTAACAAGGAGAACAAGACAGAGTTCAGGCTTCACAACCATGACATTTTATCAGAATTGGGAAAAGTTCAAACTATATTAAGTTTCAGCAAGTATTAGAAAGGAAAAACTAAAATGTCAACCTGGGACATTGTGAAAGTCAGGAATTATAAAACATCAATAGATTTTGTGTGCCATGTTGCCTGATTGTGGTAGACATGAGCTCTTGAACATTCCCACGTAGCAGCAACATTGAACTGATTTTAACTCAATCTTCTGTTTGAAACATGCAATTGAATCAAATAGAAAATCAATGAAAGAAGCACAATTGATGCAAAGTGAAGTGATTTGAGTAGCATTGAGTGAAATATCTTCTGAAAGGCCAAGGTGCTGGACGTGCAGTTCATAAACGACCAAATTAAAAGTGGGTGAGTAGAAATGTGAAGAATGCTCATTAGCGAGAAGTATTCAACAATGGAAATGTATGTTTGAGATCAATTAACTGCTGTCAGGTAAGCTGCTATAATGAAAGCACAACATTCAACTTTAGCAGGTTAACCATAGAAAGGGTTTTCCTCTCTTCCTCTATCGTTACTCTCTCTCCAAATCTTAAACAGCTCAGTTACATCAAGAATTCCTGAGACTACTGACATGAGGTATGCAAGAAAATGCACTCGTGTTTTTCGCTTTGCTCAACAGTTTAGAATTCTTTGATCTTCATAGTCTTAAAGTGCAATTTATTGTTACTGCTTCCATTTCTCGAGTATTGCCGAAAACATTTTGTCAAAGCTTTCCATTTTGTATTCATCAGCACAGTTCACAAGAATACTAATTCAAGGGGAACACCAAAATTCATACTGCATGACAGGAGAGTATTAATTTCTTGAAAATGATCTGACTGGTAGAGGCATTGCCACTAAAATTGCAGCAATTAATATTCACAACATGTGATGTTCATCTGAAACTGGACATTTGCAGGATAATCCTGATCATACGAAGAATCAAACTGACATCCAATTTAGGCCTGTCAGTTAGGATCACATTGTGGGGCACATGCATGGATTGGAAGCAGCATCTAATACGCAGGGCCCTGTTCTTTGCAGAAAAAACAAACACATTCACAAATTGTGCCTGTTTCAACTCAATAAAACAGTTAACATGTTTTCTGGGCAATTCCTGACTAATCAGGGTCAATCAGTTTGGTTTAAAATTTAAACAAAGCCTGATGGTTAACTGTCAATCGTTAGTTGATGCATTTTTCATGACAATAAGCTACAAGAGCCCAGGTGATAACCAATCAACACTCTCCTCTCATGTAATGTAAATGCTGATTTTCCCTTTGGATTTGTATGTTTGTCAGTTATCCTGATAAATGCGGGAGTGTTTTGATAAACGCGACCATTTTCAGTAATATTCAAGTTCTGTTCTTCAATTTCCATTATTTACTGTACAAAGAGCTCTTGTCCCCATTGCAATTTCATATCCTCAATATCTTTCCTTTGTTTCTCATCTTCATCAGTGCTTGCCCATTTACATTTACTTGAAGCAAGGAAAAGGGATTGTGGCCATGTATCACCTTTGCTTCCTCGATTACAAACATTCCTTTGTGAACATTCTACTCAATTTATTTTATTCAAAACCAGACTCCAAGATAATTCACTTGCCTATTAAACCACACTGCGATGGAATCTGAGAAAAAAAAAAGAGATTATTGTGTTTGAGAAAGACAAACCAAAAAGGAAAATCAAACCTTTCATTGGTTACAGAAACGAAGGCTGAAACCAATATTGGTAAACGAAAATGTGCAATTGAAACTATAGAAAAAGGAGAAAAAAAACCAGAGCTGTTATTAGCTGTCCTTACAGGACAAAAGTGCAAGGTACTGTAACATGCTCCTGCTACAGCATAAGGGGATCAAATCCCAGGCAATCCACTACTCTCATTCTGCCCAGTGGCTATTGTTGGAGACAGCCTCAGCTGACTAGAGTTCAGGGAGCCACTACACCGAGTCCATTCAATTTCTTTTGGGGTGGCCTGGTGACTCAGTAGAACACCAGGAACCTGGGTTCGAGTCCAGCCTCAGCGACTGTGTGGAGTTTGCACATTTCCCTGTGTCTGCGCGGTTTCCTCCCACATTCCAAAGATGTGCAAGTTACGTGAATTGGCCATCTAAATTGCCCATAGTGTCCAAGGAAGTGTAAATTAGGTGGATTAGCCATGGGAAATGCAGAGTTACAGGGATAGGGTAGTGGGTGAGTCTGGATGTGATGATCTTCAGAGAGTTGGTGTGGACTGCAGGGATTCTATGATCTAGTTGTTGATTAGTCCAGTGATGCAGTACAGACAGGTTGAAGACGACAGTGGCTCAACCTGGAAGTTTTCAATTAGCATAAGTTAGTTGCTGCAGTTGTTCCTATTACTTAAAGATAACATTGATGGATCTACACAACAGATCACCCTAACGTTGAGAAGATTTTGCAGATGCGTGCACCATTTTTGGTGAAGAATTGGAAATTGCTGTCGGTCGAGCAGCAAGTTAGCCACTAGAACGAAAGGCTAAAATTCTTTGAGGATGAGACTTTTGAAGGATTTTTGCCAAAGATTAATGACATAAATGCCAAATGGACTATAATGTTGATTGTATCAACCATGAAATAAGTAATTTATAGTTTATAATCACCTATATTTTCCATTAAATTGTGTTTAGCCTATACTGATTCTGGGTTTGGGTATCAGTGGTTACCTAAGATAGTATTTCACATCTCCTACGTTTGACCCTTGTACAGCAAAATACTTGTACTTTAAACCACGAGCTCTTGTAGCAGCACTTTTTTTCAGAATTTGAATTACTTTTTTTTTTAAAAATTGTGTTACTAAACCTTTGCTTAGTCTCCAATGCATTAAGACTCACATTCATAACCACATTCTAATTAAGGGAAAACTGCAAGAAAAGTTAAATATGTCCCACCTTCAATATCAGTTCCATAGGAAGTGCCTTACTGATCTTCAGATCTACAAGTTCACCTACCACAAGTTAAAAATAAGAATGGGAAACAACTACTCTGCTCATTACCTAGGAGTTCAATATACTCAACTTCAACACGAACCTAATTGATATCTCTAAAACAAACTGTGCATGATTATATTACTCCACTAACCAGGATCTTGCCCACTAACTAAAAACACTTCACTCATTATAGCCAACTAATGAATATTTTCATTAGTGCTGTGGTCAATTTCAGAATATTTTTCCTCACTTAAAATTATGATTTTGCAGTTTTGACGTATGCGAGAAATCACGGACATGGTTTAGACAATCACATGTGCAAGAAGGATCAACTTTGACTTTCAGAGCTTGAGAGACGGTAACTTAGAGGAGTGCAGCCACAGCCAAGTCTGTGACATCACACATGGTCCAGCTAGATAGGAGGGAAGAGGAGTGAAAACACAATAGTGGTCAGGATGGTATACTGGCCCTAGTGCTAGAGTCAAGGATGTCACCAAGCTGTTGCAGAACATACGTATGCAAAAGGAAGAACTGAGGTTACAGTCCACATCAATACTAGTGACATAGAAAGACAGAGAGGGAGAAAAGAGGTCCTGCAAGCAGATTTGAGTGTGTTAGTAAGGAGATGAAAAAGCAGGATTTCAAAGGCTTGAGTAATCTCATGATTACTCCCAATGCCACATAGTAGTGAGTACAAGAATAGGAGGTTTGAGTAAACGAGCATGTGGCTGGATAACTCATTCAGGAAGGAGGGATTTAGATTGTGGAAGCAGTGGGATAGATTCTGGGGTGGATAGATCACATCTTAACAGGGTTGAGACCAATATGCTTGCTAGTAGATTTACTGGCACTGTTAAGAATTGATTAAAAAAAAACTAGCTTGTCAGTGGAATTAAAACCTGAATGGAAACTTAGAAGGGGGAGAAAAGTTCATAATGGAACGAAAAGAAGCAAACAAAATTACAAGGCAGCAGAAATAAAGGCCAACATCAAATAGGGTCACAGCATGGAAAAATATTAAAAGGAAAAATTGAAGACACCATCCGAATGCATGCAGCATGCAAAACGAGGAAGATGAACATTAAAAACAAACAGGTGCGATCTAGGTGATATTATGGAGGTGAGGCTGCAGCGTGGCCAAGGCTGGGAACTGAATACTCATTTCTTTGATAGTCTCATAAAATGACTCTTTTCAATCAGTACTGGCAAAGTAATTCCTCAAATTGTTTACCTTCAATGTGTCAATTTTCCCTTTGACTTGTTCATTCTTGGCCAAAGCTCGTTCCAAACATTCTTTGGTGTAAAGTTGAGGATTTCGGCCTTGATCAATATACCTGTGTTTAAAATGAAGAACATGAAATGGTAGGAGATGCTATGTGTGTACTTTTTTCTAAATATTACACAGCAATATTGCACAAGGGTCATCATTCTGAACACCAAGAACTCAAAAGAAACAAATTGAAATACAAGTTTCCAATCATAAGACCATGTTGATTATTCTCTTGTGTTCACCTAAACTCCCCCACTTTAAAATGTGAGGAAAGAAAAAGCTCTCCAACTACTACTTCCACTACCAGCCAAGATCCCTTATCGTGTAAACTTAGGCCCTCCATTCACTGCAATACCTTTGCAGCTGTTGATCTATTCAATTGATCTCACTTCTGCCCTTGACTACTTACGAAAATCTTCAATCCCTTCCATCCTGATCATTCCCATCAGCAAGTCACATCTTTACTCTTGCAATTTCTTACAAGTACAAGCATGAGTATCTGTTGAACAAATATCTAAAAAATCTATCAAAGCTGGCTGGAGCACATCGAGCTCTACTAACCGTCATTTTCATCTGTCAACACCACCTACTACAACAGAAGCATCCAGGATAGTAAAATTAAACCTTGGCTTCTCTTCAGTTATCAACTGTCTCCTTAGCCCCTATTTCCTGTCCCCTTCGCTTTCACCTGCAACAAATACAAGCAGTTGATGGATTTCTCACTTAACAGAACACATAATCTATTCAGTTAGCCTTGCTGCTTCCCCGCTTACACTTACCCATCAAACTAAATCAATTCCATACAAACCTTGCCCTGAAAACGCCTTTCCCTCATCTTCAACCTTGTCCCCGACCACTCAATTTCTGTTCCTTAAATACAAGCTGCTATGGTCCTGTAAAATTTAGGTTAGGGAACAAAATTAGAAGCTCGCAGATGGCTATGAACAGAACGACTTTCCAAGCTATACTACAATAGGAAAGGACAAGATGATTTGGAAATTAATACATGGCTAAAGTAGCAACATTGGAATAAAAGGATGCCACTTTGTTCGACACTAGAAACAGTTTGAAATAGGTGGGGCTACATCTGAACAGGAAGGATGTTAACATACTGGAAAAACAGAAATTTAGGGTGACAAGATGTTTAAACCCCAGCAGAAGGGCAAATGAAAACAGAAGGACAGACAGAATTCAACATCAGTAACTGTCAGTTGATAAAATTTGATTTGAAAACAGTAATTATGTTTTGAATGGAAGTAGCCACAGTGTTATGTATTTGAAGAATTTGAGGGCATTCACCCGACTGATTTCTGGGATGGCAGGTTTATCATGAGAGATTGGACAATCTGGGCCTGCAATTACTAGAGTTTAGAAGAAGATGGGGAAGTCAGATTGTAACGCACCAAATTCTGAAAAGGCTAGACAGAGTGGACGCAGAGCTGGACACAGTTAATGACTCCCCTGGCAGGAGAGTTTTGAACAAGGGGTCACAGTTCAGGATCCGTGGTCAGCCATTTCAGACTGAGATGAGATATTTATGAAACAGTGGAATTTTCTACCAACGATCAAGTCACTGACCATATTTTAAGAAATAGAGATTAAAGGTATCAAGAAATATGCGAGAAAGTGGGATTATGACATCGAAATAGAGGATCAATGATCACGTTGAATGATGGAGCAGGATCAATTCATTGAATGAGCTACTCATGATCATATTAAAACATTAACAAAATCCAAGGTTAACATATCTACACTGTGATGAAGGCTCATAATATATTATTAATCAAAGTGGAAGGATGATCTATAGGTTTAAGTTTGATTTGTATTTCTATATATTGTGCATGTTAAGGGGAGACCATTTTTTATAGATTCATTTTATTCTTTGTACTTTCATTTTAGATGTGTTGCAAGAATGACTAAATACTGTCTGGAGATTTGGTTTGTTTAGATGCATTTAAATAAGCTCTTTACATCACAGAAGATTATTAGTTCAGCGTATTAGGAACAAAAAGGTAGGAGCAAAAAACTGTTGTTGCCTAACAATGAGAATGAAACAACATAAAATCAGAAAAATCCAGAAAAGGCCAGGCAATATACGCTTCATTCAGGAAAAATTCTGCAGAGCAGTCTCTAAAGCAGCTAGGACGGTGAAAATGTTGCGATTTGTTTAAAAGAAAACTCCAGAAGAAAATGACTATGGGCGATATATTTAAGAAGCCAATGCTAAATAACAAGTAAGCTGTGCTAGCAGTCTATTTAAGGCTGGCAAAAAGAGACATTAACCAAAGAAAACAATATAGTGAATGCTAAAAAATTTTCAAAAGGAAACCAATTACAGATGCACCAACTGAACAAACAGTTTTAAAGTGGAGACAGAGTGACCCAAAAAGTTGAATGCCTGTACAGTTCTTGTTAAGGGTAAGAGTTGAAACATTATTAGTGATATTTGTAATAAAACCATTTCAAATTGTTCTTGTAGAGTCTAAGTTCGGCACGGTGGCTCAGTGGTTAGCACTGCTGCCTCGCAGCGCCAGGGACTCAGGTTCAATTCCACCCTCAGGCGACTGTTTGTGTGGAGTTTGCACATTCTCCCAGTGTCTGCGTGGGTTTCCTCCGGGTGCTCTGGTTTCCTTCCACAGTCCAAAGATGTGCAAGCTAAGTGGATTTGCCATGCTAAATTGCCCGTAGTGTACAGGGACATGTAGACTAGGTGGGTTACAGGGGGATGGGTATGGGTGGGATGCTCTGAGGGTTGGTATGGACTTGTTGGGCCAAAGGGCCTGTTTCCACACTGTAGGGATTCTATGATTCTTTTTCCTGTGTAATAAATCTTTGCCTTCTATAAAAGCTCTAAGCAGCCTCTTCAGGAAATGTTCAGCAACAGACCACCACAGTAAACAAATGGCAAAAATAAAACTTACGGCCTGTCTAGCCACGTTTCATTTTGGGATCTGACTTGCCCAGTTTTACCATCAGCTGGGATAACAGTAAAAATAATACTAACAGAACTCTAGACTTTATCACAAAAAGTATAGATATAAAAATTCTCAGGCAATAATGAGCTTTTATCAAACCTTAAGATCTCAGTTACAGGGTTGCGTAGAGCACTGCGGTCTGCCAAAAAATACCAAGAGTTTTGAAAGTGTGTAGCAGACATTGGGGTGTCAAATGAGGACATAAAGATACAAGGAAAATCATGAAAGAATGCAAACGTGATTTTTTTCCCCCAAAATTATGAAAGGATGACACAAGGTAGATTTTTTTTTAAAAAAAAAAGACTACACCCATTAGTTAAAGGGTAATACATCATAGAATCAGAATGACTACAGCACAGTGATTCAGCTCATGATTGCATTTGTTCTATACTAGAGTAATTCATTGAGTGCCAATTCCCTGCCCTTTTCACCATGGTGCTGCAAACTTACCTCTTCAAATAATGATACAATGCATCATGAAAGCCATGATTAAATCTGCCTCTACTATACTTTCAGGTAGTGCAATTCAGATCTTAACCACTCACTCTTAGAGTTACTCTACATATTAACATTGCTAATTTTCCAAATTACATTAAATGGATGCTCTGGCTCTTGACTCTTCCAAAGATCACAGCTGCTCCCCATCTACCTTCAACATCCTTTGGTGATTCTGAATACCTTTATCAATCTCCTCTCAACCCTCTCTCTTTTACAAGAGCAACCCCAGCTTTTCAAAGCAATCCACATAACTGAAATTTCTCATTCATGGAATCATTCTTAAGTCTTGTCTGCACTCTAATGTCTTCACATTAAGATGTGGTGAAATGACAGCAACAAGGGTGAGGCTGAATCATTTTTTTATACTTGCTTTCATATTCTATCCTAGATTAATAAAGTTCATGACCGTGAATGCTTTATCATCCTGACACCTCCAATGATTTGTCCCTCTGATCCTGAGCCCTCTTTAGGATTGTGTCTTTTATCTTATATTGCCGCTCCCGGTTCTTCCGACCAAAGTAAGTCACTTCACAGTTCTCTGCATTAAATTTCAGTTGTCATTTGTCCAGTCATTTCAACAAACTTGTCTATGCCCCTTTGCATTCTACACAAGTTTCCTCAATGTGCACTGTTCACATAACTTCCAATTTTGTTTTATCTGGAACTTGGACATTGTGCCACTTACACCAAATTTTAGGTCATTAATATTTAACAAGAGCTAAATTCCAACATCAGCCCCTGAGGAGCTCTACTGTAAGTGTTCCTCCAGTCCAAAGAAAAACTATTTTTCAGCTAATGTCACATCCATGTTGCTACTGTCTACAAGTTCTAACTTTGTTTAGAAAACTGTTGGAGCAGTTTATCAAATGTTTTGGAAGTCCAGGGAAACCACACCAACCATATCATTCCTTTAACTCAGTCACTGGAACAAACTTAAATTAATGCTGTTTCAGAGATAGTAGGAACTGCAGATGCTGAAGAATCTGAGATAACAAGGTGTAGAGCTGGATGAACACAGCAGGCCAAGCAGCATCAGAGGAGCAGGAAGGCTGACGTTTCGGGCCTAGGCCCTTCTTCAT
>NC_063333.1:101549765-101599451 GCF_021869965.1 Rhincodon typus | reverse complement strand
CTGCTGTGTTCATCCAGCTCTGCACCTTGTTATCTCAGATTCTCCAGCATCTGCAGTTCCTACTATCTCTCATTCAGAACTCTGCTGTTCCTATCTCAATTTGCAACAAGGTTCACTAAGCCGATCCCAGGTGTGGGGGGATTTTCTAATGCAAAGTGAATAGTTTGGGCTTGTACTATTTGGAGTTTTGGAGAATGAGAGGAGGTCTTATTGAAACATATAAGATCCTTAGGGGGTTGACAGGGTAGAAACAGAGATTGTTTCCCCTTGTGGGAGAATCATTAAGATAAGGGGTCACCCATTTAAGACAGAAGTGAAGATTTTTTTTTCTCAAGGTGATGAATCTGTGGAATTCTTTATCACAGAGGGCTTGTGAAGCTGGTTTGTTAAGTATATTGAATGCTAAGATAGGTCCTAATAATTAAGAGAATCAAGGATTAGGAGTATAAGGCAAGAAAGTCGAATTGAGGATTAACAGATCAGCCACGATCTCTTTGAATGGTGTAACTAACTTGATGGGCTGAATATCCTACTTATGCTCCCACATCTTATGGTCTAATTCCTGTTGCCTTATCATCCCTGTGTTTACTGTACTTCATCAACTCCTAGTCAAGCAATGTTTTGAATTTAAAATTCTCATAATTGTTCTCAAATCCCTTTAAGGCCTTGATCCTCCCTATCATTAATCGCCTTGAGCCCCATAACCCCACATTCTATCTGTGCTTCTCTAATTCTGGCCTGTTGTGCATTCGGAATCATAATTATTCTACCATTGGTGGTTGTGTCTTCAGTTATCTAAGGCGCAAACTCTCGAATTGTCATCCTACTCCACCTCTCTCTACCTCACTTTCCTCCTTTAAGATTATTAAATTCGACATTAACAAAGTTTCTACTCATCTTGCCTTATATCTCCATATATGTCTTAGTATCATGCTTCAGTTTGTAATGTTTCTATGAGACACTATGATGTCAAGAAAGCTATATAAATAAGTTATCATTGAGTCCAAAGTCATCATTGATTTGGGTTTAACTGTATAACTTAATGTCTCCTTTCTGAGAGGCACCAAGCACTCCTCATTGAATTTTTTTGCTTTGTTCTATATAATGTTACAGTTGCCTTGGTGTCTTCAGGAATAACCGATTAATATTTTGGACACTGCTGCTAGTACCCCAGCAGAAGAGAAATAAGGATGTTATTTGCATATGTTGTTTATTATTTCATCTCCACCACAAACTATTGCTAGATCGAGATATTTCTTCTCCGTTAGGATGGGCAAAGACCAGTTGTAGTAACCCTTAAGATACAGGTTAAGCATTAAACTCAGGATCTCAGGATTTCCTTCTGCTCTGTATTTTCATCCATTCATCAAAACATTTCTTGCTCTCCTGTTTTTTATTTCAGACATACAAAACACGTGATTGTTAGGTTTCCCACACTATTTGTGCAAATTAACAAACAGTACCCCTGACCCATAATGGATTCCAGTCAATGCCACACGCCCCTCCACCCCCAGTCATTCTTACTTGCAATAGAGATTTCTCTGTTTTCATCCAGTTGAAATTTAAATCTCATTCCACTCATTATACCAGGTTCTAGTTGCCGTATTTGTTCCCAAGTTTAGCACCTAGCCCTCGGCTCCCTCCCAGCTCATTGCTCAATTTTTAACATCATTTCAATCACCTGCTTTCTCTAAGTAAGTACCTCTGCCTAATATTTGCTCTTCAAACATAATCTCAATTACCAGTTTTTATTTTCTCATTTGTACATGTTGTAAAGCGTATATGAACTTCCTCAACTGGCAGTTGCTTTTATATTAATAATGTATTTCATGAAATTGAAGCTACAGGACTGAGATTGAATGGATGCTGACTTCTGGTCATTTTGCAAACGCATCTCCAAATTCTCCCAGAACTAAAAACAAATGAGGAAAACAGGCCACACTAATGGTGCTGAAGGTGGCTTCAGGAGATGTCATTTGGGATGGTGGTGCAAAGAAGCCACTACTCAATAATTTGGCAATATATTTCTTGTCATTGAACATTTTGGAACAGGGCTTGAGGATTTGGATAAAACAAAGAACTGTGGATACTAGAAATCTGAAACAAAAACTGAAATTACTGGAGGAACTCAGTAGGTCCACAGCATCCACAGAGAGAAATATTTCAAGTCCAGTGACCTTCATCAGAACTGATAAAATGATGGTGAAGTGGACATAATGACTTCAAATCCAGGGACAACAATTTCCTCAATTATCGGAAAGTCAGAGTTCAAATGATTCAGATCTGTAAGTGTTGCAAGGGAACAGAAAAGGGCGGAATCATCTGTGCCTGCCTGGTGCTTTACTAAAGGCAGCAAAGAAAATTAATTGGATGGAAAGCAAAAATTCCATCCTTGATAGTGAGTGAAACTTCTGGTAATGTGTTTGCAGCACCTTTTAGGTGGGCTGGGTTTCCTGACTTTCCAGTTAGTGCAAATGTCTTCATTAACTTTTCTCCTTCGTAAATAAGACATTTTTAAGCAAATACTTGCAGAATATGGGATGAAGTTTGACCAGATCAACCAGCTCAAGAGAAGTCCCATATATTCTTTGCATTTTTGTATTTGCATGCGTAAAGCGTAAGGGGTGAAACTTCTTTATATTCAACAGCTCAAACGAAGCCTCAGCATTCTTTTTTATTCACGGGGTGAGGGCATCACTGGCTGGAATTTATTGCCCATCTCTAATTGCCCAGAATGTAGTTAAGAATCAATCGTATTACTGTGCGTCTGGAGTCACATGTAGATCAGACCAGGTAAGGATGGCGATTTCCTTCCTTAAAGGACATTAAGTCTTACCCCTCTCACCTTAAAATTATGCCCTCTAGTTTTCAACTCACCTACTCCAGGAAAAAGACCTTTGATATTCATCTTATCTATGTCTCTTATGACTTCATAAGATCACCTCTTAACCTCCTGATCTTCTGAAAGTTGTACCTGCTGCATCCATTCCTGACATGGACTGCTGTACTTAATATGAGTGAGACTGCATTTTATCCATCCTGAATGAGGAAGAGAATGAAAACCAGGAATGCTGAAACCAGATGCATTATGGTATGGTGCTTCAGCTGCTGTGCTCTACTTCACATGAGTGCCATTTGAGTTTAAATGAATTTGGTTTTGTACATACTAATAATAAAAAAACTTGAATTTTCTGTATATGTTTTACAACCTCAAATAAAGTTAAAATGCAATGGAACTAAAAGTGATGTTCTTTCTGGGTGCCCTTTAAAAATGCAACCCAGGTGTTGGAGCCCAGAAAGTCTCAATGGAGGAGCTTGGGGATGGTGCCAGAAACTCCTACCTGCCCACCCAGTACATTTAGCATTTTCACTGCCCGTAAATATGAAACAAGCCAAGAATAATGTAAATGTGGAAAAACCCAATGTGCCCTGAGCAGAACTCCTTCTTATTTTTACACCTGCCTCAACAAACTAAATTTTACCCAGGATCTCAGAAAAGGATGGCAGATATGCAGAGTTAAAGTTTCTCTCATGAAGAGAAAGACATACAGAGAGAATATTACTTATGCAAATATTAGATATATGATGAATGCATATAGGTACAGAACCCTTAATTCTGTAATCTGTGTCCTTAATTGCTTAAGTTTGTACTCTCCATTCCTTCCTGCCATAATGATTATCATTACCCAGATTGCTGTCCTTATGTGTTACTTCATTGTTTTCCTTTGACTTATCACATCTTCCACAGTATCTCTCCACCCCCACCCACATTTAAAGCTCTGTAAAATGCTCTAGTTATGTTTACTCACCAGAATAATGGTCCCAGGACTGTTCCTGAAGCACATTCCAACAGTACAGCTCCCATTGTCGCCAGTACTTGTCTGTCTAATTGTATTTACTGTATGCCAATTTGCTCATGGCTCAGATTGTTTGAGGCTCTCCATTTTAATTTAGCCCCTAGTTTCTCATTATCGCCGTGCAGAACTTCACTCTTAATCCTATCTATGTCATTGGTTGAATGTAGACCAGATAACTTGATCATCCCTCTTCCACTGCAAATTTCTCTCCAGCCCACGACAGATGTGCTACACACTATTACTGGGCAGGCAGCACCAGGCTTCTGGATTGATGCTCTGGGCTATGGAGGACTGTGTCTATTCCCCCTAACTATACTAACCCCTGCTATCATGATTTTCCTAATTATTCCCCTCACTTGAACAGTTATTATCTATTCATAGAATCCTTACAGTGTGGAAACAGGCCCTTCAGCGCAACAAGTCCACACTGACCTTTGGAGTACCCCACCCAGACCCATCCCCCTGTAACCCACCTAATCTACATACCCCTAAACACTACAGGCAAGTTAGCATGGCCAATCCACCTAGCCTGCACATCTTTGGACTGTGGGAGGAAACCTGTATTATGTCAAATTGGCCCAAGCATGTGCAGACTATCTTCAGGAAATCAGCTGGTCACGACAGACTGCAAGAAGTATTTGTGCTTCCATGACTGATGTCACAACGTTCTGTATGCAGTGATACCACCTCCAGGGAATGGGCAGGTGCCATGGCCTTCAGGTGGTAATCAACTTATTTGCATGTATTTGTATCTCAACAATTGCACAGCTCACTCTGTTAACATTACTTTCCCAATTCTGTTGAATTGTTTTCTCTGTCTCAGATCTATGTGAAGTCATGGCTGTGTCAGCCATCTTTAATTCTCCACTTTAGATGGAACTGCTGTGATTGCAGAAAATGCCTGTGATCAATCAGCCTAGTGTCTCCCAGGACTCTCCATCCACATAACTGGGCAAAAACAGCATCCACGTGTCAGCTTCAAAGTTGCTTGTTATCAGCTAGGCTCAAGGAACACCTGTTTGTCCACAGGTAGCTTTTGCTAGGCCTTGCATGTTGAGGTGTTATTTCAAAATTAGTCCCAAAATAATGATGGAAAAGAAGAGACAGGATCTAAAAGTTAAAGTTCTAAATTGGAGGATGGTCAATTTTGACGGTATTAGGCAAGAACTTTCAAAAGTTGATGGGGGTGGGGGCCGGATGTTTGCAGTAAAAGGGATAGCTGGAAAATGGGAAGCCTTCAAAAATGAGATAACAAGAGTCCAGGGAGAGTATATTACTGTTAGGGCGAAGGGCAAGGCTCGAATGTGTAGGGAATGCTGGATGACTAGGGAAATTGAGGTTTTGGTCAAGAAAAAGAAGGAAGCATATGTCAGGTATAGACAGCAGAGAACGAGTGAATCCTTAGAAGAGTATAAAGACGGTAGGAGTATACTGAAGAGGGAAATCAGGAGGGCAAAAAGGGGACATGAGGTAGCTTTGGCAAATAAGGTTAAGGAGAATCCAAAGGGATTTTATAAATACATTAAGGACAAAGGGGTAACTACAGAGAGAATAGAGCCTCTTCAAGATCAGCAAGGCTGCCTAAGCGTGGAACCGCAGGAGATGGGGGAGATACTAAACGTGTACTTTGCATCAGTATTTACTGCGGCGAGGGATGTGGGGAAATAGATAGCGACATCTTGAAAAATATCCATATTACAAAGGAGGAGGTGCCGAATGGCTTAAAATGCATGAAGGTGGATAAATCCCCAGGACCTGATCACGTCTACCCTAGAACTCTGTGGGAAGCTAGGGAAATTATTCCTGGGTCCCTTCCTACGATATTTGTATCATTAATAGCCACAGGTAAGGTGTCGCAAGACTGGAAGCTGGCTAATGTGGTCCAACTATTTAAGAAACGTTGTAAGGCAAAGCCAGGGAACTATAAACTGCTGAGCCTGACTTCAGTAGTGGGCAAGTTGTTGGAGGGAATCCTAAGGGACAGGATTTGCATGTATTTAGAAAGGCAAGGACTGATTAGGAATGGTCAACATAGCTTTGTGTGTAGGAAATCATGTCTCACTAACTTAATTGAGTTTTTTGAAGAAATAACCAAGAAGATTGATAAGTGAAGACTGGTGGACATGATCTATATGGACTTCAGTATGGTGTTCAACAAGATTCCTCATGGTAGACCGGTTGGTGAGATTAGATCACATGGAATACAGGGAGAGCTACCGATTTGGATATGGGACCGACATGAAGGTAGAAGACAGGTGGTGGAGGTGGAGGATTGTTTTTTAGACTGGAGACTTGCGAACAGTGGTGTGCCACAGGATTGGTACTGGGTCCACTGCTCTTCATCATTTATATAAGTGATTTGAATGTAAACATAGGAGGTATGGTTAGTAAGTTTGCAGATGACACCAAAATTGGAGGTGTAGTGGACAATGAAGAAGGTTACCTCAGAGTACAATGGGATCTTGATCAGTTGGACTAGTGAGCTGAGGAGTGGCAGATAGAGTATAATTTAGATAAATGTGAGGTGCTGTATTTTGGAAAGGCAAATTAGGACAGGACTTATACACTTAATTTTAAAGTCCTGGGAATTGTTGCTGAAAAAAGAGACCTTGGAGTCCAGGTTCATAGTTCCTTGAAAATGGAGTCACAGGTAGATAGGATAGTGAAGAAGACCACTTTGGTCTCCCTGATACGGGAAGGGTTCAGAAAAGATTTGCAAGAATGTTGCCAAGGCTGGAGCATTTGAGCTATAGGGAGAGGCAGCATAGACTGGGGCTATTTTCCCTGGAGCATCAGAGGCTGAGCGATGACCCTATAAAGGTTTATAAAATCACGGATAGGGTAAATAGACAAAGTCAACTCCCCAAGGTGGGCAAGTCAAAAACTAGAGGCATAGGTTTAAGGTGAGAGGGGAAAGATTTAAAAGGGACCTAAGGGGCAACGTTTCACACAGAGGGTAGTGCGTGTATGGAATCAGCTGCATCAGGAAGTGATGGAGGTTGGTCCAATTACAACATTTAAAAGGCATCTGGATTGGTTTATGAATAGGAAGGCTTTAGAGGCATATGTGTAAAATGGTGGTAAATGGGACTAGATTAATTTAGGATATCTGGTCAGCATGGATGAGTAGGTCCAATGGGTCTGTTTCCGTGCTGTACATCTCTATGACTATATAATTCTGTGAGTCAGCTTGTGGTCAGTTAGGGCTATCCCGCCAAGTTAATCTGGGAGATAGGTCATGATCCGCTATGGGTGAGCTGGGATGAACATAATCCAAGGACTTTTCAAGGGTCCGTCCATGTCTCCATCAAGGCTGCAGCAGCTCAAATCTAGGGAATGTCCTCAGTGTTTTAACACTAATAAGCTAAGGGAATCGTTGCAGCGATGGGGGCAATTATGGCTGGAACCCAGGAGTTAATCTGGGGGAGCTGTGCAATCTCAAAGTGAGGGTTAAAGCAAGTCATGGCCAATATTCCGTCTATGCTGCAATGCTGCTCCAAGGGCCTGAGCATGGCAATTTGTGGGCATTCGCAGCATTGACTTTCATTTCTGGAAGTCACTGCCATGCATGGATGGTCCATGCAGAAGTAAAAATTTTAGCAAAAACATTGGTCAGGATTACTCTGGCCTAATGTGGGGAGGCTGCAGGGCCAGCAAGGGCATATGTACCTCAAGACCCATGATAATTGTACCAATTGAACCAATGGTAATTGTAGGAATAAATGGTTCTTTTTCCAAAAGGCAGCCAGTGACTACTGAGATAACAAGGTGTAGAGCTGGATGAACACAGCAGGCCAAGCAGCATCAGAGGAGCAGGAAAGCTGACTTCTCGGGTCTGGACTAGTTTTCGGAGCGCTGTTCCTTTGTCGGGTGAAGTGGAAGGAAGCATCCTCCATGCCACCTGACAAAGGAACAGCACTCCAATAGCTTTTGATTTCAAATAAACCAGTTGGAATATAACCTGGTGCCGTGTGACTTCTGATGTAGTTTAAAATGGCTGCCCACTACCACCTCAAATACAATTAGGCATGATCAATAGGTACTGGAATTGTCAGCAACACCATATTCAATGGCTGAGTTTAAAAATACAATCTATGTCACTTGGGTATATAGGAGCAGGAATGAGAACCATACCAAGGGCAACCACCAGGGTGAGAGAGTAATGGGCACCACACCATCAAAGCTGGAGGAGTGGATTGGTTGAGCAAGTTGATAGCTGCAGAAATGGAAGAATTGATTGGAATGATTTTGGAAGTGCAACTTTAAATAAATTGGTACAGAACTTTTTCCAGAGCCAGACATAGAAGGAAATGGAGTTTGGAGAGAGAGCAATTTCAGTGTAGAATGAGATAAGGATGTGATAATAGATGACCTTGTATGGTTGACAGGAATATCAGTATCATGTGAGATGATACAATCAAAGGGATGACTATGGATACCTTTGGAAGTTTATATGGAGGATGAGATGAAGGGAGGAAAAGAGGAGTTAGAGCATCATGAATTGAGATAGAAGTTGTAATCACTGAGAACATAAGTCACTCTTTTCAGAGGCTGATAGCAAGAAGCAGTGACAATAGTTTGGTGGCAAAGATTTTATGATGCCACAGGGAAGCCATTAACGTGAAGAATTTAATTGACAGATATGAAAAAGGGAACACAGTGAAATGCTCAAAATAAGGAAGGTGCCAGAAGAGTAGGGGTGTTTAAGTAAAATATCAGAAATAAACCTATGAACTCAACATTTGAGAAAGGCGTTGAAGGAGAGTTAGAATTGGCTTCCCTGGCAGCAGAGGGAAGTCAGAGCCACCATTGCTTAAAACGGTGCAGAAGAAAAGGAATGAGACAAACAGAAGCAGGAATCACACAGTGGAAGGGAACAAACAGCACAACTACAACTTAAAAATAAAGGGAATCAACATGAGCATGCATTCAAATTGGCAAGAGTTAATGATTATAAGACCAGAGGCTGGATTCCAGTTAATTTTACTCAAAGTTCTTTTTACCAAATTTAGCGTTGTTCCAAATTTAAATAAAGAGGATAACAGATTGTTTCTTAATGACATTTAATTTCTAATGAAAATATTGAATTCAAATTGGAAACAAATAGGCATAAAATTAAAATGTTCTGAAAAGTTCAAGACAAGAATTACAGAAAATTGTCAATTGGAACAAATGCATTGACATTATCATTACAGAAAGAGAATGTGAGGACTGTAATGAGTTAGTTGAGTTCATATTAGTAATATATTTTCTTAAACATTACCAAAAGGAGACTAGAAATTGAAGTTTTTCATCTTCAGAATTAGGATGCAAGAAACAAATTTGAAAGAAGAGACATCATTTTATTCAGAATGAAGAGAGGGTGCTGATTGGTTGGCTATTAATGGCATGAAAATACAGCAAAAATAGCCAACTATCAATCTTAATGCTCTGACCAGGCATGTAGATCCTGATTGGTCAGCACATTGCCATGGGGAGCAGTAGTGTTTGGCTGTCTCCAAGACTCCTTCTTTTGTAAAAGGTGCTACGTATGTACAAATTCCTTTCGCCTGCATAGAACAGGGTCTTGAGTATTTATGTACTTAGCTTCATCCACATTGACACTATGGTCAAGAAGGCACAACAATACCTCTACTTCCTCAAGAGGTTAAGGAAATTCAGGATGTCCATAAAGACTCCTACAAACTTTTATAGATGCACCGTAGAAAGCATCCTATCTGGATGCATCACAGCACAATGTGGCAACTGCTCTTCCCAAGACCACAAGAAACTACAAAGCTGTGAACACAGACCAGTCCATCACCAGCCTCCCATCCATTGACTTCATCTGAACTTCCCACTGCATCAGGAAAGCAACCAATATAAAACAAGTAATTACTAATGTGAGAGAGACTGAGGCACAGGTGAGGAAGCCAAGTGCTACAGTGATACACAAGATTATGAAGAGCTCTGTTGGAGCACTAAATTAATTGAATTTGGCAGAATACCTACATAGATTTGTTGTAATTGAGTGGAAAACAAAGATTTGCATGTCGTTTTTTAATTTCATGGGATTTTGAATATTTCTGGCAAGGCTAACATTTATTGCTCATCCTTAATTGCTCTTGAAAGCACAGTGATCAGCCGTCTTATTGAACTACTTCATTCCATCTTGTGTAGGCACACAGGTAAGGAGAGATGATCCAGCATTTTGATCAACAACAATGAAGGAATAGTGATACCATTGTGAGTCAGTATCATGTGTGAGTGAAAGGAGATTGCACGTGGTGGTATTCCCGCCCATCTGCCATCCTTATTCTTCCATGAAGGAGATGTTAGTGTTCAGAAGATGCATAGGAGAGACTGGTGATGTGCTGTAGTGCATCTTCCATATGATAAACATTACTGTCACTGTGCACAAGTGGTAAAGAACTGAATGCTTAAAGTCATGGATGGAGTATCAGTAAAGTAGGCGAGTTTATCCTGGCTAATGGCAAGTTGTTGGAATTGCACTTAACCAACCAAGTGGGAGCAACTTTTTTACACAGAGAGTGGTTTGTGTGTGAAATGAACTGCCAGAGAAAGTGGTGGATACAGATACAGTTACAATGTTTAAAAGACATTGGATAAGTTCATGAATAGGAAAGGTTTGGAGGGATATGGGCCAAGCACAGGCAGGAGGAACAGGTTTAATTTGGGAACATGGACAGTATGGACTGGTTGGACCAAAGGGTCTGTTTCCATGCTGTATGATTCTATGACTCTATGATTGTTTCATCACTGTTCCATCTTGTGAATAGTGGAGAGGCGTTAACAAGTTAGAAGCCTCTTACCTGATCTGCTAGCATAGTATTTATATGGCTGGTCTAGCTAGGTTTTTGTGAATGCTCTCCTCCAAGGAGACTGACTGCAGGGCATTCAGTGATGGCAGTGCCATTGAATATCAACGGGAGACAGTCCATTTTTTTGTTGGAAATGGTCATTGCCTGGAACTTATCAGCACAAATGTTATTTACCGCTTATCAGACTTACATTGAATGTTGTCTATATCTTGCTGTGTGCAAGCATAGGCTACTTCATCATCTGAGGAGTTGTGAATGATATTAAGCACTGTGCGTTCATCCACAAACATCACCACATCTGACGTTATTTGGAGGGATGGTTGCTGACAGAGCAGCTTAACATGTTTGGGCCTGGTACACTACCCTAAGGAACTCGTGGAGTGATTTTGTAGGGTTGAGAGATTCACCTGCAACAACTAGGAGATCTTCCTAGCCAGTGCAGAGATTTCCCCAGATTCCTATTGATTTAAATTTTCCTAAGGCTCTTTGGTTTCACGTAGCCCTGGTATCAATTACAGTAAGTTTTATCTGGCCTCTGGCACTCAGCTATTCACTCTAATTTGGACTAAATCTATAACAATTATAAGATCTGAGTGACCCTAGTGAAACACAAGTTGAACAACTATCAGCACTTTTTGGCAAATATGTATTGCTTGGGAGCACTGTGTTGCGATTAGGTGAGCGAGGTTAGATTAGTTACAGGTCAGCCAGCATCGGAGGAGCAGGTAAGTCAACAGTCCTGACAAAGGGTTTCAGCCCAAAACATTGACTTACCTGCTCCTCGGATGCTGGCTGACCTGCTGTGCTTTTCTAGCCTCACACCTACAGACTCTGGCTTCCAGCATCTGCAGTCCTTATTGTCTCCAGGTAGATTGGTTACCCTCTTTTTCCAGTCCTCATATGATTGCAACTGTATTTTTTAATGGATATTCTTGTCAATTTAAGAAATGTTTATTTGTTTCCATTCTGTGATGTAAGAGTCACACAGACAGTTTCTTTGTAATTTTTTAAAAGGCTGGAGTACTATTTATGATATGTATGCCCGGTCTAAATAAGAATAATCAAAATTTTTGGCTGCCATGCATTCAACAGTATATGTATATATATACACACAAACCCAGATAAATTACCTAGGTTTAAAGTCCAACATTTGTTCGTGGTATATGGATCTTTTAGATTGATGACTTTGGGGAATTTCAGACTGGTCTTTATGCTCTGTCAGGACTTTATCAATGAGAAAATTTAAATACGTTTTGAATATTTTGAGTGAGGGGATCTGCTTCATCGTTGCCTCCTTCTTCTGTTGTCTAGCCTGGAGAAAAAAACAGTTTCTTAATATAAAAGAAGAGGTTAGTTCATTTGTTATGTGATTCCATCTCACCAAATCAGCAGTCACCCAAGTATTGTCATAGCAAGTTTATTCCAGAGTTATGATTTGGACATAATCAGACAATGGCTGCTCAAGTTGTTTTTCCAGTCAGGATCTATTGTCTAAAGTAACTGAGTCCCCACAGTTAAATACCAAGGTGATTACCTGGATATTTGATTAATCAGTCAGAAGATGGTCCATTCACAATCTTCTAAAGTTATTGAGTTTGACTGGAATTTTTTCAGACAGGCATGCTCTATTTTAATGGTTTTGCAATAAGTGTCAGTAACGCAAATGTTGGCTATCTTAGCTGCTGCTATCATAAGTCATGGAATACTGTTTCAGTCTTTTAACATTCAACCAGTGGTTTCAGTACAATAAATACATGAAGTAATTCTCAACACAAAACATTGCTTTACTACTGTGAAACATAGTTTCAACCTCTTTGCTGGCAAGTAGAAGTAGACTAATGAGATAGTAATTGGCCAGATGGTGTTCGTTCTATCCTTTGTGAATAGAAATACCTGGCAAATCTCCCAAATTATTAGGTAGATGTCAGTATTGTAGTTATACTAGAATAACTTGACAAGGCTACAGCTGATTCTTGATCACAAGTCTTTACTACTACAGCCAGATGCTGCAGGGAACATAGCCTTTACTGCATCTAGAGCCTTCATCTGTTTCTTGATATTATTTGGAATGAATCAATATGGCTGAAGACTTACATCTGTGATGCTGGGGACCTCAGGAGAAGGGTCAGTTAGAACATCCACTGGCACTTCTGAGTAAAGATGGTTGCAAATGCTTTAGTCACATCTTACACAGAAAGGCTGGACACCACGATAATTGTGGATAGAGGTGTTCGTGAAGCCTGGTCTTCAGGTTGATTGTTTAATTGTTGGGTATTGATGATTTATTATGATAGGAGTACAGAGTCTTGATCTGATCAGATGATTGTGGGATCGTTTAGTTCTGTACATTGGATGCTGCTTCCACTGCTTGGCATGTGTATAGTCCTGCACTGTAGCCTCACCAGTCTGATACATCATGTTTAGATATGCTTGCAGCTGCTCCTGGCATGCTGTCCTACACTCTTCATTGGCTTAGAGCTGATCCCTTGACTTGATGGACATGCCTCTGTGATCCCACTCCTGCCATTACTCACCTAGGTTCCAAGAACAATACTAGGCTGCGTGTTGTGTCAGCAGCAGCCACTGCTTACATGGTAGTGCTCCAAAACCTCTGGTTTCTATTTCCCCAGCAACTCTCAGTGGATGGGATGTCCATCACCTAGGGTCCTTGATCCAGCAGAAGACCTATCGCTGTCCAATTAATTGCCTGAGAGTAATTCATATAACTGCCTGCCCTAAAAGAGGTGACACAGGACTGTCACTAGTTTTCCAACCAGGGGGCAAAATCCCCACGCCCTTCATTGAATATTTCCCATGGAGTGAGGCATATGCAAGGCCATAAAATTATGGTTTTAAATGGTGTTTTCTCATTGCATTGGTGTTTCTTGTGAGTTGTCCTAATGAGTGTTAAGACAAAAGCAATTACAAATTGAGTAATACTCAAAAATTCTATGCTACCAGATGACAATGAGAATCATTTCCTATCTTGTGCTCAGGACAGGAACCTTTTAGTATGGGATAGAAGAAATTCTAAAACAGTATTGTATTAGTGTACTGGTATTAATGGTACAATTGCACTGTTCTCCAAACACCATTACATGTAGAATTCACAGAAAGATCAAGTATTTGCTTTTTAATTAATAGAAATAGAACTGCTGGTGTAAAAGGCTCACAAAAACATTCTGATGCCTTTCAAACATCTACAGTGCTTTTCTGGATGGCTGTTTCTGGGCTACTATTTTTCTCATATAAATCTCCCTTTTGCTTTCAGTCAGTGAAGACTGCATGCTAACTATTGTGGACTTTGTGTGAATTTCAGAAATGAATTTTGACTACTCAGTACCGTGGGATGCGACGATCAGCTGAAGAATATAGGCACAGCATGAGAAAAAGAAAATCCTTTAATATTACAGGTAAAGTTGGACAAGGCCATCTCTATAAAGGAACTCAGCTTGTCTTTCCTTCAATTCATTAAAATGTGACATAAAGTAGGCAAGTTCAATTATAGATGTATACTCCGGTCCACACAATTCTCTAATGTTCACAGCCCACAATCACCTGGGCATAGACCCAGAAAAATCTTCCTCCTTGTTACGACTTCTTTTCAAGAAGACTAAACCCATCCACACAAGATGACATATGTAATGAGATTTAGCAGATTAAGAAACAGTTTAATCCAGATAAAGCCTAAATTTCAGTATATTTAGGTCAATGATGTATGAGGTACTTGCTCAGTTTCTGTATAGTCGAAAGAGCCTGTAAAGTTAATATTTATTTCAATAGTTGCTCTTTTGTTCATGGTGGTATTTGTTGTGTGCTGAGCAAGTCTCTTCTGAACCAAAGTTAATGTGTTCCTTCTTCAGTGTACAAGCTATAAAGTACTTCAAATCGTGGAGAATGACGTATGGAGAATTCAAAAGATGCCCATTACTTTTCCCCATTTTCAATGGTGGTAAATAAATATTATCAATAATAAGTTATCAACAAAATGAATAGGCTGAAACTATTAGATTATATTCATTTAAAATTGTCAAATCAAAAGACATAACATACAGCAATACAGTAAAAAGCACAATACTTAAAAACACTTGCTGAAAAAAGGATATTTTTTTGAAACTTTTCATCTTACAGTCAAAAAGACACTTTGCAAGAATACCAATTTAAGAGTAAAACCAACATTTATACTGTATGAAAGGATAGTACTGAGTGATTGGGAAGTGAACTCTGATTGATAGAGGTATTGCCATGTAGAATGCAGCACTTAGAAGATGATGATTGACTGTTATCTGCCAGGCTTTAAGAATGAAATTTGGTTTTTCCCTTTTAAATCGGTATTCTTGCGAATTATCCTGTTTGGTATGGAATGAAATGCTTTGACAAATTATGTCTTTTTTCATCAATGCTCAAGTTTTGTACTACCAAATGATGGCTTGAAACTAGTGAGATTAAGGCTCAGAAACGTACTTGTCATATCTGATTTTTAAAAAAGATCCTTTGGTTTGTCTCTTTTGAAGATCTTGAACTCAGATATAAACATGCCTCTGTTTGTGAATGTCAAATATCAAGTGTATCTTGTAAAATATAACAGCTTTCATTGGCAAATATTTGTGTAGTTTGCATTGTACTGCAGCAAGTTAATATACAAACCTACAGTAACTAAGTGGTGAATATGAGTTTGCTATCAATGTGGCATATTCTTGATATCAACTTCCCTATTAGGTGGAGACAATAAATTTAACTTGTCATTTGGCCACAAACACAGAGGACAAAGCATTTCTCTCTCTGATTCATGTGATTAATTGTAAACGAGATGATTTAATCAGGTCCACATCCAAAGGTCAGATTCTTAATGTCAAACTCTCTCAATTAGTCCTTAAGCCTTAGGTCGTGAGTTCAGAATCTCACCGTTGGGTGGCAAGAAACTTATTTCTTTGCATTATTCACCCAAATCACTGTAATAACATTGCACTTCCAATTCTCTCAATGATAGAAGACACAATTGACAAAAATTCGACTGATTAAACAGGAGTACCCAGTGTCTTGTCTTGTCACAGCCCATTGCTGCTCAGAGAACAACTCAACCAGTATCTAGCTTTAATTTAAATGGCACCACTTCGTCTGCATGAGATATTTCCATTGTCAATAGCCATGCTTTTCCTCAATCCTTCATCCATGCTACACAGCATCAGCATAGCAACAGCCGTGCAATATCATCAGTTTTGCTCTCAGCCTAACCCATCTATAACTTGCATGCTTGTGGGAGATCGGTTTGTGCTGAGGGACAGCCGTGCAGTTTATATGTCAATGTAGGAATTTTAGTACTGACAAGGAGGCATTTTCTGTGTCACAGCCTTGACTTTAGTGCACAAGGTCTTTTGTGCTACTCCAGGCATCCTTTGTGTCTTACCCTGTTGTGTAGTGTGCAACGTTATTTGTATTGAATTAGAAACAGGCAACTTCTATGGTTTTGTTTGCTTTTTAGTGTTTTAGGAGAAGCAGGCAGCTTGAAATAGTTAGGAGCAGTGAAGAGTAAATGTTTTAGTTTGACATAGGGTGGATGTGTCACTGTACAGTGCTACAAGTGTACATCAACATCAGAGTTGTAGCAAGTATCAGCAGATTACACAACACATTGCAAGTGCTTGAAGTAAATGGTGTGGGAGTCAAAGGGGACTAGCGTTCAATGGGGTGAGAATGGACTCCAGTCAGTCAGGATGTAAAGCCACAGTCAATCAAGAGGCTGTTCCTATTCCATTTTACAGGGTTGACTATGTTCAGTCAGGCCAAGGTCCTATGTGAGCCCAGGGATCCAAGAACTTGCAGTCCAGGGTTTGGCCATGGCTAATTCTTGAGTTCAAGTGCAAGCAATACATGATCACATGTTGAGTAGCCAGGGTGCTGTTGAGATATCAGACAGAGAGTCAGCCATGGTCAATTGAAAGTGTCCTACCAAGTCAGTCCTGGAGAAGGACCACAGTAAGTCATGGGGGGTAGGTTGGCCATTAATAGTTAAGGAGCTTATGCGAGGGCATTCTTTGGAGTCTGGAGAAAAGCAGATGAACTCTGGGAAGATACTTCATTGTACTGAGTCACTGGGAAACAGTGATAGTAATAAGTATCAGCTGCAAACTGTACAGGGGCGTCATTGTTAATGGAATGGGATAGGAGCTCTTGAAGAGAGATTCAAGCATTTCATAACAATTCTGGCCTACAGGAGAAAGGTCTGAGGCTAGCAAGGGCGTAGAAATCTCCAGAGTCATGGACTCTGGGATTAAAGTAGGCAAATTAATACTATTATAAAAGGTCTCAAGAGGCTGAATGGCCATCTGGGCCATCGGGAAAGCAGTACAAAATGGAATGTGAGGAATAGGGGAAAATCTGTGGGTCCCAAGCAGAATCTGCACATCACTGACGTGAACACAAAATTGGCACCTAGCTATATTGGATGGAAAGTCAACTGGACAATAAGTTATAAAATGGCAGGCACTGCATGCAAAGTTGTGTGAAGTTACTCTTCTTCAACCAGTGGTAACCTTTGCAACATTCAGTTTGAGGCCCTGCAAAGGGCAGTTGCAGTATTTGTGCTTTCACTAATTATGCTATCCTACACTTCTCATTTCATCTGGAGTAGTTGTGAAAGAGTGCCAATAGTATGCCATGGCTTCAAAAAAGCCATGAGCATAACACTATGTCGACTGATTGCCTCTTTATCATGTAAGCCCAACAAGTCTTACTATAGCAAGGTACTTAAAAAAATCTGTTGTTTCCAATCAGCAACAATAAACAAAAGCAAGTACTGGAAGACAAAACAACACTTCTTCTGTTTTAAAGAAGACTCAAAACGTTAATCCTGTTTCTCTCTCCACAGATGCTGCCAGGCCTGCTGAGTTTATCCAGTACCTTCTGAATATTTTTTTAAAATCCTAGCATCCCCAGTACGTTGCTTTTATTTACTGGAGAATGATGCATAACACCAGGCATATCCTTGCACAGAAAAATAACACTAACAAAGACGTGACATGGAAGGGAGGTTGGAGACCTTGGGTTGTCCAATGTACATTTGGCAAAGTCACATACCTCAGAGCTCCTTATTGAAGTATGTCAATGATCTCCTTGGGAACCCTCCATGCTGCAGTGTTTAAGAGCATATAATTCAGGTTCACTGTTAAGGATGTGAGGTTTAGGCAACCCTTCAATAAGACTGCATGATCTCTCTAAATTTCACCACAGATTATTTGCTAACCATGCTGAAATGACAGAAGGCATGCCTGCCAATCATGTGATCTTGCTGCTACTGAGAATTAATGAGAGAAGGAGAAAATGAAGACAAGGTCTTCAACAAACCCAGCAAGAACAGTAACCTCCACAGTCTGCCACATTGCCACCAGAGGAAGAAGCAGCAGAACAAGATCCTCTAAGTGGATGATGAGAACCTGGTTTATACGATTCACTGCAATTGTGGGGAAATGTCAGAATGGCAATGCCACAGAAGTTTAAGGATACTCCAATCCATCTGAGCTATGCCAGCTGCAGAACAAGGACTTGTGTTCATGAGGATCGGATATCAATCCCATCCTAGTACTGCCAAGGTCACAGCTCTTTTCGTTTTTGTGTTAATGGATCACTTAAGAGAGTAACTGGGGACCTCTGTGAAATCTCCCAATCCTGCACTCCTCTAAGAAAACAGAATTTATGATGCAATTTTTCCAAGAGCCCACTACTTCATTCATTTTAACTTTGATGTAGAGACTCATGCAGCTAGGACTTTAGGATTCTATGCTTTGTTTGCTTCCTTCAAATGCAGGGTACTATCATTTGTACCCACATTGCTTTGACAGCAGCCTACCACCAGCCAGTGGCATTTGAAAACAGGTCAGGATGCCATTCCCTTAATGTTCAACTGATTTGTGACCATTAAAGCTCTATATTGGAGATCAGTGTCAGGTATCCTGAGAGATGCCGTGATTCATATGCACTAGAGCACTCATAGGTGCCTGGATCTTTGCTCAGACCATGCAGGGATAGCTACTGGGAGACTGCAGGTGGCCCCTCCAAACATGACTCATGACACGTATAGGAAATGCAGGCAGATGTAGAACTAAACTGCAACACTGTTCACTCTTCCACCAGGACCATGGTGGAATGGATCTCCAGGATGAGGTTTCAAGACATGGACACAGAACTTTGCAGTGCATCCCAAAACAGGTTGTCCTGCGTTATTGTGTTATGCTGCGCCTTTCACAAGTGGACAAATTGAGAATTGTCTTAGATGCATGCAAACTGAGGTGTGAGAGCAATCCTTTGAGGATAAACCATGAGGCCACCATGGTCATGAGGACATGGACATATCCCTCCATATTTTGTTCCAGTTACTGAGTGTCTCTGGCACAGCTGCCTTATGCTCCTATGGTTAGAGATCATTTCTGATTGAGAACAAGGGCATGTCTTTTGCCTGTCTCCAGCAGTACTCTTGAGTGTCAGTGACTTCAGGAATTTCTTCCTCCACTGGCTGCAGAGATGTGTCAGTATTGTGCTCGCCAGATTGTTTAGATTAGATTAGATTTTATTGTCACGTATACCTAAGTACACGAGTGCTAGAACATGGCGGCTTCGATGTTGATGTGTCTAGCACAGGCGCAGGACTTGAGGAGGTGGCATTGGCAGTGGCGAAGTGGCGGTTGCAGCAGTGGCAGCACATGGCATTGGTGGGCCCAGCGCAAACAGCATTGTTCGGCCTGGCTCAAGACTCATGGTGGCAGTGGCCAACTAGGGTGATCTGGACCTTTGTTTTCCCTTTCGTTTCTGTTTCTTTCATTTCTGCTCTTGTTTTTAGTTCTAGCTATTGTATTTTAAGATGGTGCCGGAGAGTGGCATATCTGTACAGACGCTAATCTAGATAGAGTAGCCACTGAGGTGAAAGGCTCTGACCTAGTACAGGGCATGGGTGAACACCCTGCCGAGTGCATCTCCTGAGGGATCATAGGTGTCATCCTCAGAGGTGGAGCTGCCATTGAGAAGTTCAGCCGGAGGCCTCTTCCTTGTGGAAGTTCTCCCTGCGACACTAGGGCCTACATAAGAGAAGAAAGAGAATTAGTTGGAAAAGATGGAAGAAAACTTGTGCAGTAGAAGAATATGTTGTCACTGGTGATAATGGGAGAGGAGCTCCTCATAGGGAATAAGGCCACTGGTGTCTGCGCTTTGGTTGTGTAAGAGCTTTTCCTGAAATGAGGTAAAGAGAAAGATTGAGTAGGAGGAAAGGAGCTCCAAGACCAGTTAGTGATCATGCATGAGTAGAAGATATGATGCTTCCATTGAGTGAATAGAAAGTACAGAGGGCAGGAAGGGTTAGTACTTTAAGGAGGGTGATGTGGGTTTGAAGCCTTAAAGGCAGAGAGATCCAGATGTTCTTGAGCATGAATCACAAAAGGTTAGGATGCAGCTACAGCAAGTAATTAAGAAATTGAATAGAATATTTTCATTTATCAGAAAGGGAATTGAATAAAGAAGTAGGGATATTATGTTTCAGTTATACAGGGTACTGGTGAGACTGTATTTGGAGTACTGTGAACAGCACCAGTAATCTTATTTAGGGAAGGATGTAAATACATTTGAAGCTATTCAGATAAGGTCTACAAGACTCACATTGTCTGGGTGGGTTTTCTTATAAGGGAAAATTGGACAGGTTAGTCTGTACCTGCTGGAATTTAAAAGAGGCAACTTGACTAAAACACATAACCTCCTGAGGATTCTGACAAGGTAGATATGGAGAAGATGTTTCCTCTTATGGGAAAATTTGGGAATAGGGTTCACTGTTTAAAACTAAGGAGTCATCCAATTAAAGCAAAGATAAAACAATTTTATTTTGTTTTGGAAGGCCTGAGTCCTTGAAACTCTCTTCCTGATAAGGTGGTGGAAGCAAAATCCTTGAATATATTTTTAAGGCAGAAGTAGATAGCTTCTCGGTAACCAAAGTATTGAAAGATTATTGGTATAGAGAGGATTATGGATTTGACGTTGCAGTCAGATGGGCTATGATCTTATTGATTGATGAAACAGGGTAGAGGGGCTGAATGGTCTATTTTTGCTCCTGATTCATATGCTCAAATGATTGGAGATGGTGCATATGCTGCATATCACCTTTGGTGATATTTGTGAACAGTGACAGAGTTAGAGTGAGTGATAGCCTTGTGACTGCAATTTCACAATGTGAGGCATGTGCAGATTAGCACTGAATCCTGAAGAATGGTTGGTCAATCAGGGTTCTGACATTGGGAACAGACCTTGATCATCAGATATAACCGGGTTTTTAATAGTAAAGTGATGAATAAGATTTTACAAACGACAGACCTGACATCCTGAAGAAATATTTTTGTATTGTAGAGTGCTGTTGAATTATTAATTCATCATTTTCTTTCAAATAGCTTTTAAAACTTCACCCCATGTGTATGTCCCAATTTTTTACTTTGTTTTATGTAAAAGTTTCTCAAAATGTTATTATTTTATTGTTTTTAGTTTTCTATTTGGTGGGTTGGGTGTGAATGCCCAGTTCAGATATGTTGCAATCAATCAATTGCAGTGATGATAGAGGTGAAGTGAGCGATTGTTGATTTCTCTGCAAAACCTAATTCATAGTGGCTGACCTAATATCTGGCTCACATTCTTATAAGGGTACTAATCCCTCCTTCTTTCTCTCTCTCCACTTCCCCTTTATCTCAGTAATGTGGAGTGTCTTGAACCTGTTTTCTATTAGTCTGTGTTATCTGATGGATATTCTATAAACCATAAATCCAGGGCCTACATTGTTAAATTAGTTACCCCATTCAATGAACAATTCCAGAGCAAATTCTTTGCTTCCTCATCCCTGCACCCTACCTTCACTATTTCGTAAATGTTTTATCACACTTATAATTACATTTCCACATATCTTTAACAATTATGTGTGCATTTACTGGAGTTTGTTATTGATTAGTATGCTGTGTTCCCATTTGATCAGCCTTAGCTGACTGTGTATTTTCTGTGAATTATGTGCTGCCTGATGATCTATTAACATTATTGGTCAGAGTGGCTTCAACATTTATCTTTTTATCTTGTTCTTGGATTTGCTTTCTGTTTGTGATAGATATTTGCAAATTTAATGTGAGTATTAGTTGTCTCCAGGTGCTGATTCCCTTGTTCATATAGATTTTTCTGTAACTGTTGCAATTGGACTTATTCCCCTTCAATTTAGATTTTCTATAGTAATGGATTTGTTTTGAAAATGAATCTCGATAGGATTTAGCATATTAATTGAACATGTCTTAGATAGATTAACATTAAATGGATATGCAACATTCCGCCCTGGCCAGAACCTGCTTTTCATTTTACTGTTTAGTTTCATATATTGGAACCTTACCGTCTTTCTAAGCAGAGCTTAGCCGGTCTGAATCTGCTATTCAAGTCATCAATTTAACCTTCACAGTCTCACTGTGTTAAGCCCTCAATTTTACCTTCCTGGGAAATTATGGAATCCTCTTGTTCAAACACCAATTCATAGTTTTATTAAGCTGCAGGTATTTTTATGAGGAATCAACAAAAGTGCAAGTAATGGCAAATATTTACTTTAAAATCACTATCATGAGCTTTTCATAAGGATACTGAGAGCACAGGCTCTTTGGTATTGAATCGAATATTGGGGACAGAGCTTTGCTGGAACACAGTGGCTCTGAGCAATTTTAGGAGAGAAAATGGTATTGTTCATTACTTACCAGTATCCAAGGACCCAAATACTCTTTCAGGGTGAAACAGCAGTTTACATTTCTTCCATTAATTCAGCATTACAAATCACAATCTGGCCTTGTCTTTTCTGGAGAGACCAAGTGCAGAATGGCTGATTGTTTGGTGAACACCTCCATTCAGTCTGCAAGTATGACCTTGAGTTGCTATTCACCCAACAAATTAATTCTCTGCTCCATTCCACCTCTGACCTCCCTTCTCTGTCCTCCTACAATGGCCAATTGTAGTTGAAGCAAAATTCCAGGAACAGCATCTTATCTTTTAATTATTCACTTTACAGCTTTCCAAATTCAACATCAGCTCAACAACCTCGGAAGTAAAAACTGCCCTCATGTTTTTGTTTTAACAGTAGCTGATGAAACAATTTAGCTATGAATATTTACAACTTATCCAGATTAATCTTTTGTTTCTTTACTTATTCCAGTACTACCCTCTTTGACACTATCATTTCTTTGTTATTTAATCACTCCTGTATTTTAATCTATCACAAACCTTCTCTTTTGTTCTTTCCTCCTGCCTGCCTCCATGTAGCTTAAGATTTATTACATCTTTATTTTTTGCCGTTCTGATTAATCATCATCAACCTGAAACTAACTCAGTTTTTCTCTCTGTAGATGCCGTCAGGCTTGCTGAGTGTTTCCAGCAATTCCAGTTTTTTTAATTCTGAAAATATTTGAAAATGTTGCTTCCTTCTGTATCTCGGCCTACTGTCTTTTGCAGCTCCACGTTCAAATCACTCCAACTGAAGCCACAATACTGAAGGGTCCTTAGCAAAGTCACAAAATAAATCCCATATGACTGTGGCCATGGTAAACTAACCTTCCTCATCCTTCTCAAAGTGTCTGCAACCCCTAACATACTTAACCACACCATCCTTCTCCATTATCTTTTTTCTGACATCCAAGTGGGTCAGACTTCCCAAACCTGCTTTCATTCTTCCACTACTGGAGTTCTCTGAGGCTTTATATCTCATCGCTACCTCAACAATATAATCCACATGTGCACGGACAACATCCAATCACTTCACCACCATCAATGCTAGATAGAACAGAACATATTCAGCTAAATATTGCAAATATTAAAGCCATTATCTGCTGCTCTGATGCAAACTCCATTCCCTGGCTACTGGCTCCACCCTACTCCCTTGCACCTGTCTGATGCAAAATTTGACTGTTTGGAAATTCGTTCTCATATTTGACCCAGTGATGAGATTCCAAACAAATATCTGTGCTATCACTCCAAAACATCACCTGTCTGCCCCCACCTCAGTTCATCTGCAGCTAAAACTTTCATTTATGTCTTTGTTACCTCTATACTTGATTATTCCACTGCAAATCCAGCCACAGCTTCACACATTGTGCTTTTCACAAACTGGAGGCAGTCCAAAGCTCTGCTGCCACACCAAATCCCTTTCACTCATCAGCCCTGTGCCCAACTGGCCTATTTTGGCTGCCAATTAAGCAGTGCCTCAAGTTTGAAATTTTCACAGCCATTTTAAACCCCTCCATGGCCTTTCTCCTCCCTATAACAATCACAGTAACCACTTAAATCCCAACAAGCTCTATGGTCTCTGCACTCTACCAATTCTGACCATCTGGGGATCTCCAATTTAATTGCTCCATCATTGATCAGCTCCTAACTACTCTAGAATTCATTCCATAAACGTATCCACCTACTTCTGGATCCTTTTTCTTGCTGAACCAGCAACAAAAATACAAGAGTGGATCAGAAACTAGGAATTCTGCGCTGAGGAACTCACATGATGATTCCACTATCTACAAGGTACAAGCCAGGGCTCTCCACTGGCCTGGAGCTCCAGCAGCCCTCAGGAAACTTGACACTATCTAGCACAAAGCAGCTGACTTGATTAGCACCACATCTAACACGTTCAATATTGAACAAAAACAAAGTTCCTGGAAAAGCTCAGCAGGTCTGGCAGCATCTGTGAAGGGAAAAATAGAGTTAACATTTCGGGTCCAGTGACCCTTCCTCAGAACTGATGGTGGCTGTTTATATGCAAAAAAAAAAAAGGGGGGGGGGGGGGGGGTAGGGAATAAATGACAGGATAGAGCCTAAACAGAGAGAAGAGCAGTTGGACAGACAAAGAGTTTCCACCCCAACCTTAAGTTTACCTGGACCATCTCTAACACCTCTCTCCCCTTCCTGGACCTCTCTGTCTCCATATCGGGAAACCACCTAGAAACCGATATTCATTTCAAGCCCACCAACTCCCACAGCTACCTAGAATACTCCTCCTCCCACCCACCTTCCTGCAAAAATGCTATCCCCTATTCCCAATTCCTTCGCCTCCGCCGCATCTGCTCCCAGGATGAGGCATTCCACTCCCGTACATCTCAGTTGTCCTCGTTTTTCAAGGACCGTAACTTCCCCCCCTCGGTGGTCGAGAACGCCCTCAACCGTGTCTCCCACATCTCCCGCACCTCATCCCTCACACCCCGTCCACGCAATAAGAACCAAAAAAGAATCCCCCTCGTCCTCACGTACCACCCCACCAACCTCCGGATCCAACGCATCATCCTCCGACACTTCCGCCATCTGCAATCCGACCCCACCACCAAAGACATCTTTCCCTCCCCACCTTTATCTGCTTTCCGGAGGGACAACTCTCTCCGTGACTCCCTTGTCCGCTCCACACTCCCCTCCAGCTCCACCACACCCGGCACTTTTCCCTGCAACCGCAGGAAGTGCTACACCTGCCCCCATACCTCCTCCCTCACCCCCATCCCAGGCCCCAAGAAGACTTTCCACATCAAGCAGATGTTCACCTGCACATCTGCCAATGTGGTATACTGCATCCGCTGTACCCGGTGTGGCTTCCTCTACATCGGGGAAACCAAGCGGAGGCTTGGGGACCGCTTTGCAGAACACCTACGCTCGGTTCGCAATAAACAACTGCACCTCCCAGTCGCGAACCATTTCAACTCCCCCTCCCATTCCTCAGACGACATGTCCATCCTGGGCCTCCTGCAGTGCCACAACAATGCCACCCGAAGGTTGCAGGAACAGCAACTCATATTCCGCTTGGGAACCCTGCAGCCCAATGGCATCAATGTGGATTTCACAAGTTTCAAAATCTCCCATCCCCCTACCGCATCCCAAAACCAGTCCAGCTCGTCCCTGCCTCCCTAACCTATTCTTCCTCCCACCTATCCCCTCCTCCCACCTCAAGCCGCACCTCCATCTCCTACCGACCAACCTCATCCCGCCCCCTTGACCTGTCCGTCCTCCCTGGACTGACCTATCCCCTTCCTAACTCCCTACCTACACTCACCTTTACTGGCTCCATCCCTGCCTCCTCGACCTGTTTGTTTCCTCTCCACCTATCCTCTCCTCTATCCCTCTTCTATCCGCCTCCCACTCTCTCCCTATTTATTTCAAAACCCCCTTCCCCTCCCCCTTTTCTGATGAAGGGTCTAGGCCCGAAACGTCAGCCTCTCTGCTCCTATGATGCTGCTTGGCCTGCTGTGTTCATCCAGCCCTGCACCTTGTTGTCTCAAAGAGTTGATAATGATCTGGCTAGGAAGGTGAATAGTTGTTAATGGGGATAGTTAGTGACTAACAACAGGTGGTGTGTAACAGCAGGCTATGTAGTAACAAGGCCTGGTGTGTGGGGTAGGGGGCTGGGACATGGGAGAGTTTAGGCCCTAAAATTATTGAACTCAATTTGAGTCCAGAAGGCTGCAGGGTCCCCAAGCAGAAAATGGTGTGTTGTTCTTCCAGCTTGCGCTGAGCTTCGCTAGAACACTGCAGCAAGCCAGAGATAGAGATCTTGGCCAGGGAACAGGGTGGTGCGTAAAAGTGGCATTTGCTGCAGTGGTCTAGTGAAGCTAAAACACAAGCTAGAAGAACAACACCTTATTTTCTGCTTACTTTTTCTCATGTAATGGAAGTTGTTATTAGGATTGTAAATTTGATTCAAGCAACAGCCCTTCAGCACCACATATTTAAGCCCTTACTCAACAAACTGTTGCTGCTTACGGTGAACTATTCCTTCATGTTGATGTGAGATGATTAAGTCAAGAGCTTGACACCATCTAGGAAAATACAGCCCATTTATGGCACCACATCCACAAACATCCAGTCTCTCCACCAATGACACTCAGTAGCAGCAGTGAGTAGCATCTACAACATGCACTGCAGAAATTCACCAAAGATTGTTAAACAGCACCTTCCAAACCTATGACCACTTCCATCTAGAAGGACAAGGGCAGCAGATACATAGGAACACCATCACCTGCAGGTTCACTCCCAGCCATTCATCATCCTGACTTGGAAATGTACCACCGTTCCTTCAGCGTTGCTGGATCAAAGTCCTGGAACTCCCTCCCTTACGGCATTGTGGGTCTACCTAGACAAGGATTGCAGTGGTTCAAGAAGGCAGCTCACCAACACCTTCTCAAGGGCAATTTGGAACAGGCAAAAAAGGCTGGCACAGCCACATAGTGACACCTATGTCCCACAAGTGAATAAAAAAAGTTGACATAACGTCCTGCAAAGAGTTTTAGATCTGATGTCCGAGATCATCGCTTTTCTTAACTCAAGGAATGAAATATGCAGTGAGCTGTCAGACAATGGATGGTTGCTCAATTTTGAGTAAATTACAGATGAAATGTGAAACCTGAATGAGCTGAACCATGAGCTGCAGGGAAAGGACAGAGACAGCACATTTGATCACATCTGTAAACGTATTCAAATTGTAACTGGTCTGTGGTCCGCCTAATTTAAAAAAAATAAAATTTTGCAATGCTTCGAAGTCTGGAGAAAAACTAGAAAAATGTCAAAGACAGAAAAAAATAGTTCTACTTGGAAAACCTCTGTGCACACCTGAGGAACTTAGCAGAGGAATTCAACAGGCGATTTCAGGAATTAAGTGTAGTGGAACAAATCATTATGTTTGTCTCAAATCCATTCCCTCAAGTAGATATTGGTGGGTTGATTACCAAATTCCATCAGCTGTTTGATTTACAAAGCAGTGGAATAGATGTGGAGATAGTTACTCTGCAAAATGATGTTGAGTTGAAAATAAGATCAAGGTACAGTGACTTCGGGCGACTCGGAAACAAGAGAAAAATATTCTCATCCTGTGGTTTTAAAGTGAAAGTTTACTTTGTGTTGTCTAGTGTCTCTAAAACAAGTTAGACAACTCCGACCAGAATGTTATGTATGTATTTCCCCAAGTGTCCCACAATACTGAAGCGGTCAAATCACTACGAACAGTACCAATTAAAAACAGTCCCAACTTTATTTGGAAACTAGTTACAATAATCTTTAATACTAAACATACTGTCTCTAATCCTAGATAACAACGTGGAGAGCTGGATGAACACAGCAGGCCAAGCAGCATCATAGGAGCAGGCGCTCGGTTCGCAATAAACAACTGCACCTCCCATTCCTCAGATGACATGTCCATCCTTGGCCTCCTGCAGTGCCACAACGATGCCACCCGAAGGTTGCAGGAACAGCAACTCATATTCCGCTTGGGAACCCTGCAGCCCAATGGTATCAATGTGGATTTCACAAGCTTCAAAATCTCCCCTCCCCCTACCACATCCCAAAACCAGCCCAGCTCGTCCCCGCCTCCCTAACCTGTTCTTCCTCCCACCTATCCCCTCCTCCCACTTCAAGCCGCAACCCCATTTCCTACCTACTAACCTCATCCCGCCCCCTTGACCTGTCCGTCCTCCCTGGACTGACCTATCTCCTCCCTACCTCCCCACCTACACTCACCCTTACTGGCTCCATCCCAGCCTCTTTGACCTGTCTGTTTCCTCTCCACCTATCTTCTCCTCTATCCATCTTCTATCCGCCTCCCCCTCTCTCCCTATTTATTTCAGAACCCCCTTCCCCTCCCCCATTTCTGATGAAGGGTCTAGGCCCGAAACGTCAGCTTTCCTGCTCCTATGATGCTACTTGGCCTGCTGTGTTCATCCAGCTCTACACCTTGTTATCTCAGATTCTCCAGCATCTGCAGTTCCTACTCTCTCTAATCCTAGTCAGCCCCTTAAGTTTACAATACTTTCTGAATATCTTGTAGATTTGCACAGAGGGTCTCTCTCTCTCTGTCTCTGTGGGACTGCAAAGCTGCTTTCTCTATTCCTCCGTCTCTCCAGACAGTCAGTGGGTCTCCACTTTTTGCCATGCTGGTCTCCTCAGAGGATTCAAAGGGGTTCAAGAGGGCGGTCTGCAAGTGAATCCTGTATTTGTACCTTTTAGATGGTTTTTTGGAACTTTCTATAGTTCTGGCCAATCAGGGAGACACATTTAATAGTTTGAAACATTGTCAATCATTTGGATGGCTTGCTACTGTTCGTTTCTTCGTGCAGCAGGACCTGGTGCCTGTCTGTCTGGGCCCCCTGTTGTTCAGTAGATAAGTTGTTGGTATATCTGTCCAGGATAACTGTTGCCTTTTACATTGGTGCTTATGTCATTAGCACCTAGCTGCTGTGTTTGTACTGTGTCTGGTGTGTGGGTTTTGTGATTTCAGAATTTTACTTGGCCAATATACCCAGCACCCCTTGCTGTTGAGCCAACTTAGCAATCCCTGTGTTTTAGCAGCCAGGAGGTAGCAACGTTGGTTCCACATCCCCCAGTGAGAATGCAGACCCAGACTTCCAGGTTTTGGAATTATATAGCACTAAAAATAAACTGTTTATTCTAATATTTTCTTTGTGGTAGATGCAGGGCTGCACTTAAATTCAAAAAGTTATCTGCTGCTTTAAAAAAGTTTGAGACCACTGTTGCAGAGGGGTTTTCATGAAGGTGGCTCATTGCCACATGCAGTGAACAAATTTTTAAAAACTTTTAAGAAGTCAGAAGTTCTAGGCACCAACAAGATTCAAAACAGAAATTGAGTTAAAGGAAAAAGCTGTGGTTTGAAAACACTTATGACGTAGGGAGAAGAAAGAGCATTTTGTAAGTCTCTCTCCCAGTTTCACCCAGATATCTGCCACTCACCAGAAAACATCTTGGCCAACCCCGATGCATTGGCCATTACAATTAGACTCATCCACACCCAGTATTGCTCAAATTTCAAATTCAATAGACTAGTTTATATTTAATAACAGAGCTTCAGCAACAACCTCACCTTTTCCTTTCCCTCCACACTAGCTCGCTGTCTCAGCCATGGCCCTCAACTTTACACTCCTGCCCTCCCTACCACAGTAGCAGCAGTGTGCATCATCTACAAGATGCATGACAGAAGTTCACCAAGTCTCCTTTGACAGCACCTTTCAGACCCACAATCATTACCATCTGGAAGGACAAGGGCAGCAGATAGAAGGGAAAACCACCATGTAAGTTCTCTTCTAAGCCAATCACCATCCTGAGTTGGAAATATATCATTGCTCCTTTACTGTCACTGGGTCAAATTCCTGGAACTCCCTCGCCAATAACATTGTGGGTTTATCCTATACCAAATGGACTGCAGTGGTTCAAGAAGACAATTCACCACCACTTTCTCAAGGGCAACCAGGAAAAGGCAATAAATGCTGGCCCAGCCACTGATGCCCAAATCCCCAAATGTGAAGAAAAGGAATAAAGTCTAATTGATTAATCTTAGTGATCTGGAAAGTTCCAGAGCCTATCAATATATTTTGGTTGAAAGAATCATTTATTGACAGATGACTCCATAGTGACTGCTACTGTCTGGGACAAATTAAATAAAAAGTAAATTCCTTTGTTCTCCAGAGAAAGAGAGGGGTCACATTGCCAAAAATCAAATCTTAAAACTGAACCCCAGCTTAATTGCAAAGTTATGAATGTGCAATGAAATCGCACTAAGTCAAATTGAGGTAAAGGACACTCCTCTTGTGGTGATGTCTTCATCCATGCTGCCAGCAGAATGGAAAATCCATTAGTTGGACCCTCATGATCAGCCAAAGTTCCAGCCTGGTAGATCCAGATGAGCCAAATCTGTGCATGCTTATCATATGACTGTGCTAGACAATAGAAAAGAAGCTATGCCAACCTGGAGGGTGAAATCACAGGTAAAGTTTTGTTACTGGATGGCTGGACCCATTCATAACCACGCACACACTGTTTTCTATGCAGCCAGAGGGTGGCAGTTATGGCAGCAATGACAAATTATTGGCTGCAAACTGGGCAGACACCTGGCAAATGAATTTCAATTCCAAGAAATACAAGGTAATACAGTTTGGTAGAAGAAATATGGAAAGACAAAATAGGCTCAATGGTACAACTTTGAACAGAGTACAGGAGCAAAGGGACTGAGGAGTTCACATGCATAATTCTCTGAAGGTGGCCAGGTAAATTGAAACAGTTGTTAAGAAGACTTATAGCATCCTTGGGTTTATAAATAGAAGCACAGAATATAGAAGCAAGGAAATGATGCTATACCTCTACAAATCATTGGTCAGACTACATTTGGAGCATTGTGTTCAGTTCTGGGCACCTTATTTAAGGAAGGACATTATAGACCTGGAAAAAGTGCAAAGGAGATTTACTAGAATGACACCAGGAATGAGGGATTTTAGATTCAAGGAAAGATTAGAGAAATTGGGCTCCTGACGATAGGAGGCTGGCGACAAACAAGTACATTATCCTGCCATTCAGGGCTGGTGGCAGGAGCAGCGAGGTCATTCTCCCAGCATTCACGGCCGGCGGCAGCGACAGCAATCGTGAATGGCAGCACCGCTGACAGCAGACTCTACAAGATGGCAGCACTGGCAAAGCAACATCTGCAGCCAAAGCAGGACTCGTGGCACGGTGGCACCCTGCCTGGCAGCAGAGACAGGGTCTCTTAGTTCCAGGGTAAGTGTGGGTTCAGTGGCATTAGCAAAGTGGTCCAGCAGTGAAGAGGTGGCACCTAAAGTGGGGCAACTTCTACATTGGTGGTTCAGGTGCAGGTGGTGGAGGTCTCCCTGGAAGCCTAGGTGCCAGCATGAACTGGATCGGAAAGACTGATATTCTGGACTTTTCACTTCCTTATTTTTAGGATTTATTCCTATGACCTATAATGTTGGACTATTTGTTTCTTTACTTTTCTAATTTTTTTTGTTTCCTAAGAATTTGATCTTGAGTATCTGTACCTTTATACTTAAGATGGCGCTGTAATGTGGCGATTGTAAACTTTTTACTGTACTCATTTGAGTACGTGTCACAATAAAACTAATTCAATTCAATTCAATTATTCTCCTTGGAGCAGAAAAGATTAAACGGTGACCTTATTGAGGTGTTCAAAATTACGTAAAGAAAGATATTCTGTTTCCACTAGTTGGTATGTCAATAACTAGAGATCACAATTTCAAGATCGTCAGCAACAGAGCAAGGAGTATATTGAAGAGAAACTTCTTTACTCAAGAGTGTTATTAGGATTCTGAATGCGCTGCATGGGAGAATGTGGAGGTGGGTTCCATAAGAGATTTCAAAAGAGAGCTGGATATATATTTGAAAGTGATGAATTTAGAGAGCTATGGAGATAGGGCTGGAGAATGGGGCAACTGGGTAGCTCTTTTGGGAGCTGTTACTGTCACAATGGGCCAAATTGTCTCAGTCCGTTCTGTAAAATTATATGGTTCAATTATTCTATTGTTTGTAATAGCTGAAATCCCAGCACTGATTTCTGCTAACTTGAAAATATCTAATTTATGTCTACTTTTTTCTCTATCCCATGCATCCTCCATATCCACTTTCCCAATATCTACCATGTTTATAGACTAGTAATCCAACGGCACAGACTAATGGTCGGAGGACATGGGTTCAATATCCCATGGCAGTTCTGCAATCTGAATTCAATTGATTAATAAATCTAGATTGATAAATTAGTCTCAGGAACACTGACAGTGAAAATATCAGATTCTCTCTTTCTGTACTGTACATTCTATGATTCTATAAATGCATTTGAATCTAGAAGAATAATATCCACAAGGGAACAGGTCTGTTTTTTAATTTATTTTTATTCATTCATGGGAGGAAGGCATTGCTGGCTAGGCCAGCATTTACTGCCCATCCCTAATTGCCCATAGGGCAGTTATGAGTCAACCACATTGCTGTGGAGTCCACATTGTCTGGAGTCACATGTAGGCCAGATCAGGTAAAGATGGCAGTTTCCTTCCCTAAAGGAAAATAGTGAACCAATTGGGCTTTCCCCCAGCAACCAGCAATGGATTCATGGTCATCATTAGACGCTTAATTCCAGATATTTCTTGAATTCAAATTCCACCAGCTGCAATGGTAGGATTCAAACCCAGGTCCCCAGGACATTGCCTGGTTCTCTGGATTAACAGTCCAATGATAATACTATTAGGGCATTGCCTCCCCATTGCCACAAATTAACCAAGAAGATGGGTGAATGATAAAGGGGGTCCAAATCATCCTTCCTCACCCTGGAGCTTAGCAATTTGGGGTGTCCCATGTGGAACCATAACAAACTGGGGAGACAACCCAGAGTTTGGGTGTAACAACAGTGTAGCAGTGTCTTCTTCTACAAAAATCCTAACAATTCACCGAGGCTCCTCAGACAACACCATCCAAACCCACAACCTCTACCATCTACCATCAACCTCTACCAAGAAGGACAGCTGATGTATGGGAATACCATCATACAATCCTAACTTGGAACAGTATCACCATTCCTTCAAAAACCTGGAACCCCTTAAAAACAGAACTGTGGGTGTACCTACACCACGTGGATGCCAGTGGTTCAAGAAGGCAAATAACCACATATGAAGGATAATTAAGGATGGACAAAAAATGCTATGAATGAAAACAAAAAAAACTCCTGAAAATTTATATCCCTTTTCTGAGGTTTTGACCAATTGTCTTGATATCCCTTTTAGTAGCTCAATGTCATTTATTTTGTCTGGTTATTGATCCTATGGGAAGCCTTGTGATGTTTCACAATGCATGGTTGCCATATAAATGTAAGTTGTTTTATTATCGTTGATTACTTAGTAGTGATGAAATGATTATAGGTTAGACGCTCCTTTTTGGTTTCGTGGGCATTTTAAAGGGGACTGTTTTAAAGGAGAATGTTGTTCGTTAAACCTTTTTTTTTAAAAATTGGTGAAGTGATACCGAAATAGAAGACAGAATGATTTTTCCATTACAGTTGAGATAATGCACAATGAAACCATGGTCTTTTTTGGCTGTGTCTGCGTCCTATTGCGCACCTGCAAACAAAGGTGGATAAGATTTGCCAAACGCTTTTCTGTAGAATTAAAATGGAAGGCCGTGCCCCCTTTAAAAGTCCGAATGCAGCATCTCTGTTCAGAGGACGTTATGATTTTACTGAACAAATTCTAATTAATTCCCCCGCGCCTCCAACAGCTCTCGCAATACCGCCCGAAATCCCGTATTTTCTTTGTGCTGCCAACGACTTTAACAAAAAAAATGTCATGCAAACAGCTCGCAGACACACAAAGGTGCCGGATTGGACACTTTTAACTGGTGCATAGAAAATCGAGCGAATGCTGAGGTGTCAGATGCTCTTTGAATTTAGATCTAAGCGAGGGCCTTTTTATTCTCTCCCTCTCTCTTTCCGGATTCGTGCTGGTGATAAATCTTAGCACGATGTTGACGTAGGAGGCAGCAGTGGGGGGAAGGCTGACGTGCAGTCGGTGTTTAATATACCGAAGCTGCGTATTGAACGTCAGGACCGGAGCCGCTAGTGCACAGGCAGCTTCTCGTGGGCAGTGAGAGCCGCGCACAGCCGCAATGACAAGCATCCAGAGCCCGCCCGCGAGCTGATCTGCAGCCGGCAAGACACATCCATTTCCTCACAACCCCGCTACGGATCCCAGCAGCACGGTGCTGGGCCGGAGCTTCATCTCTTTTTTTAAAAAAATCACACGCACACACAGAAAACTGGAGTTTATTTTTTCGCAAGATCAGGAGAGAGAAGTCGGAGGAGCCAGAAAAAGAAACATCTTTTCAATTTCTGTTGCCATCGTGCAGCAGCTTCTTCGAAGATTGTGCGGTCACCTGCGAATTAATACTTTTGTTAAGCTGACAGACGTTTCCTTATTCTATGGATGGGATTTTAAAAATGATTTTATTCTAACGTATATGAGCTGCGTCAAACAGCATTTTTTGTTCTTCGCGTTGATCATTCTACTTTTGAATACGGTTATTTGAAAGGTTTCTCTTCTGAAGAAAACTCTTGTCGATTCTCCAAGAGATGGCTACCCTGCTTCGAAAAATTGGTCTAATTCGCCTCCACGATCGAGACACGGATGGTGCAAAACACCAAGGCTCCCGCAAGGCGCCTAAAAGCAGCAGCCAGAAAAACGCCAACAAGCAGTGCAACTCTTCAAGCAACGAGAGCATCCTGCTCCAGTCTGACCACCACCACCACTACCACAATAACCATCAGCAGCAACACAGCCACAAGAGATCCGAGCAACCACCCTCCTCCACCAAGGACAGCAACAAGGACAAGCAGCAGGCCGGCAGCAAGGTGCCCCCGGCCGGCAGCACCAGCAGCAGCTCCATCCCCGGGCAACCCCCCAACAAGCAACATTGCGCTCAGGTCCGCAGCCGCAGGCTCATGAAGGAGCTGCAGGACATCCGCAAACTGACCGATCACTTCATCAGTGTGGAGCTGGTGGAGGACAACCTCTTCGAGTGGAATGTCAAGCTGCTGCAGGTGGATAAGGACTCGGCGCTGTGGCAGGACATGAAGGAGACAAGCACCGAGTGCATCCTGCTCAATCTCAACTTTCCGGATAACTTCCCCTTCTCCCCGCCCTTCATGAGGGTGCTGAGCCCCCGGCTGGAGAACGGCTACGTGCTGGACGGAGGGGCCATCTGCATGGAGCTGCTAACCCCGCGGGGTTGGTCCAGCGCCTACACTGTCGAGGCAGTCATGAGGCAGTTTGCAGCTAGCCTGGTCAAGGGACAGGTAAGGGTTGACACACATATATCTCCCACTGCAAGGAATCAACAAAACGTATAGTTGTAATAGATATACGTAAGACCAACTTTCTCTTATTTTGCCCGGTTACACGCAAGTACATCTTGCATTAAAACATTCGTTGTAGGTACTCAGTGTATTGCTGTTTATCAAACCTCAGACTTGCAGATGTGAGTAATAACCTCATGCCAGGTATGGGTTTGCCAGATGCCCACATGCAAGCTATCCTTTGATCAGTCATGTAAAAATATTGATGAGTTTACTAGGAAGCAACCAAGTCTTGCTTCATAATGCAGGCATATTTATTAGAATGAACACTATTTGACTGAATTTTATTACCTTATAATTTATTTTACTTTGAAGATGCAAATGCAGGAGGGTTACTTGATCTAGGAATTAATGTAATTTTGCAATTTAACGATGATTGAGGAGTGAATGCAGATGTTTTTCATACAAATGATTTAATGTGTACAAATTCACCAATTGTAAATATAATTTCTTAGACGATTAAAATATTAGCTGTTACATGCTCTTACTGTTTTTGTAGTGTGTTAATGAAGGCTGAATCTAGTACAGTTTGATAGATGTGCTATTTGGCACACCTCATTGCATTTCCCTCCCTAAATTCCACTGCCTGTTTACTTCACTCTGCTCCTTTAGCAAAAACCTCGATCCTGTCTTTAGCTGGCTTTTTGTTTATACTTCATAACAAAATCTTCCTTAAGGACCCTGTATTCACCTATCAGTGAACTGTCTGGCATGTCTCATGCTTATGGTGCAAACTGTGTAGTAGTACCAGTGAAAAAAGAACACAACTTTCAGTCTAGCTCTAAGTAAATAACACCCACAGTGAAATAGAAAACATTGATTTTACTTTTATATTATATCAGTTGAAGTAACAAAAATTATATTGCACATGTATAATTAGATTGATACATGTGAAGATCTTGTTCCTTCCTGCTATTTAATAAATATTTAAATGTTGTCTTAATTAATTATAGCTTAGGGCAACACTCTAGTCCAACGTAAGTCAAAAGTAGGACTACTAATTATTGTTAGCAACTGAAAATGGAAACAAAACATTTTTAACCAATTACATTTTCTTTTTCCCACTGAACTCAACAATATTATCCAGTTCAACTCTGGGATACTTGTATCTGAAATTTCAGAGGACAGACAAGTGACCAGGTTTAAAATACAACTTTCTATCAAAAGGCAAAAACTACGCAGATAGCATTTAATTTTACCAGTTAATTGATAGCATGTGGCAAGTGCCAGTTAAAATTTGATGTGAATGATGTTAATTATGCAACCTTGTTAAACTAGCAAAAATACAGTAGTTGTCCTCATATGCTAAGTCAATATTTACTAGTTTAAGTTTATGCGTCACCTCACGGGATTTCGGACAATAGCCCCCTTTCCCAATTATTAGATGTACAAATGGATGAGACACCAAGTAAAGTTACAGTATGTTTGACGTTCAGATACATTTTTTTTAAAAAACTCATTAGCTACATTTCATCCAGAAAAGCAAGGATCATTTTTAGCACAACAGTAGACTTACAACTCTAGATCTCATAATATTGTTTTATCAAAAACAGTAAGATTGTTAAAACTGCACCAGGCCTCAGCTGGACCACAGCTAACATACGAGAATGGGACCAACTAGCATGATTTCTTGTATTCTTCAGATTCACAGAGCATAGATAAATTGTTGTCCAGATGTCACTGTCCTGTTCAATTTTCTTGCAAAACTATTGATTATTATTAGATTGTGACAGAGACTGTAATGGAATTATTTTGCTGCCATATAATTACTGATAAGAGCCATTAAAAGGAGGAGAATAGGGTATTTGGACAAAGGACAAAGAGTTAGTTTCACAATTATCTGCTTTTCCACAAAAGAAAATTCGTATCTTGAATTATTCAGATTGTTTTCCCAGAAGAGCCATGAGCTGTTGCTGTATTACCAGACTAGCAGAAGTGAAGTCCTACATTCAGCTAATAGTTAAATCATCCGAGAGAGAGAGAGAGAGAAAGAAAGATGATGGAATTTGTTGCAAGTAAATTTGTCTAGAAATAATCTGGTCCAACTTCCCTCTATTTACCAACTGCTAGAGTGGAGGAAGAAACACAGTTAACATACAAGATCAATGGTCTTTCATCCAAAGTAGAAAATGTTAGAAACATATGGCAAATGTTTAAGAAAGTATAAAGACAGAGAAAGGAATAAGACAGGAAAACAAAGACCTGTCAGCTGGACTTGCTGAGTTTCTCCAGCATTTTCTGTTTAATTTCAGATTTCAGCATCCACATCATTTTGCTTTAAGTAGAAGTCTCCGACAGCATGGAGTGGTGAGTTATTAGAAAACAGAATTGATATGGTGCAAGGAGAAGTGAAACGATCGTGGAATAAGTATGGAAACAAAAGACGTGTCTAGCGAATGTGTAAATGGAAATAAGGCAATCATTGCCTACATCTGATCACATTTCTCAGACAATACTTACCAATGCTCCAAGTATTATCCAACTAAAGTCCACACAAGTTTAACTTCACTTCTTTGCTTCTTATTTCTGCCCCTCTAGGAGTAAAATGCAATTCTTTGTTTACCGTTTGGTAGCATTTATAGCTAACTTCAATGATGCTGTATCCCCAGATATTTATTCCACTATCATTTTTATACACTTAAGTTTATTTTTAATTCAGGCAACATGCTCTCCTTCCTATGTTGAAAACCCTATCTATTAAATATCAAAGTAATATTTAAGTCATCAGCAGCGGTCCTTTCCCAGAATCAAGGACACAGCAGGCAGAAGTCCCAGCTTCTGAAAGCTGCTGGCCAGTCAGACACTGGCAGTATCAATTGCAGACATTACCAGTGGAAATGATGGCGCCCACAACCCCTTGTTGGGACCTGACTGACTGACCATGCAAACCCAATCACTTACCTAGGTTGTGGAACCTCCTTCACGGTGACTGCTGCTGGCCAACTGCAGTCCCAAGAGCAACCACCATTCCCAGTGGTGCTGTTGTGACTGAAGAGTTCGCAGCCCTCCGATTGCAGAGACTCTTGGAGGCAGCATCCGCATCATTAAAGGGGCTGAAACCCTTCTACCAGACTGTCAGTTGTCTGATGACCTGTATGACCTATGACTTGTATCATATGACTTGTATCTTCTGAAGATAGCCATTAATGGATTTACTACTAGCTTTCTGGCCAACCATTAGGATTGTGACCACTGCCATTTAATAAAGCCTATGTTTTTGCTTTCTATTGAAGTACCTTTTTTTGATGCCAGTGGGAGTTCTTACTCTGATCACTGACTAACTTGGAGACTGCTGCATTGTCACTGATGCCCTTCTTAGTTAAGTATTGAGCTGAGGCTCCATTTACTTTTTTTGATGGCAAGATGAAGAAAGCAGAAAGTTGTGAGTTTCCTTCTCAGAATCGTAATGTAAAATCTTAATTATTAAAAGTAGTTGCACTGATTATTCTTGTTATTCGGCTGTGTACAAACAGATGCCAAGTTTACCTACAATAAAATCACATGGCAATGCAAATATTCTTGAAATTGTTCTGCTTTTTTCTTTGAACTCCTTGGAGGTTTTGCCATCAATTCTTTTCTAAAAATGCAGTGATGTTTAATAGCTTTCAATTTCTTTTTATGAAGTGAGACTTTTTTTGTAATTCTGTGCTTTCTCGGTAAGTACCTATATATTCAGGGAATTAGCTGTGGCCTAATTGTGAAGAGCGTTTGAGCTAACATATGCACAGCTAAATTACAAAAAATAATGAAGCACAGCTGGTTAATGGGTGTGTCTACCAATGTTAATATGGCTGTCTTGCATTGTCAGGATTAGAAACCTTCTGCTATTCAGTTCCTGCTAGTACCTCAACAATACTCCCTGCTTAAAGAGTAACATTTTAAATTCAAGACAAAATAATCAAATAGAAGAGTGTTAAAATTCATAACAGTTTGGAACAGTTTTTAAGAGGGTGCAAATGGGGCAAGTAGTCCATTTATGACTAAACATAGTATCTCAAAAAAATAATTACTATCACAGTTGTAAGGCAGAATGAGCTTGTTAAAAACTGCAAATCTAACATATTGCAATTTTCATTGGAGAATCATAGAGTGGGGCACTTAAAAGCAATCACCTTAACTTGATTAAATGTGGAAAAATTGTAGACACTCGCTGGATCATATTTTAGTTAATTAAATAAAAACAAGAAACAAAGCATCTGGGCAATCTCATAGCACAGGTATTGGAGAACTTACCTCAACCAGAATCTACCAAATTAAAGTCAAAAATGGCTATACCTGCCTAATTATCATAGGTACTGAAGTAATGTCGCAGGAATAGCTCCACTAGACGATTACATGTTAGAATCTTGGGCAGTCATACAAATTGGCCTGCATCTGATTGTAAGCATATCTCACCAGTTCTGAGTGAGGTAGCTCAGTGAAATTATTTGCTACATAATGGGACTTAATGTTTTGTACCAGAGCAGGAAGAAATACTTGTCAAAACGTATCCATAAGTAATCTAGACCTTTATTTAAAACAATGTAAAATAGACTGAAAGATAACCTGGTAGGATATATATGGGACAAGATTTTGTTTAATTATTGTCATTGGCGTCAATGTCACTGTGAACAGTAATACTACCTTAAGGTTAAAGGTCTGTTTACTCCATTTCAACACAATAAATAATAGCATTAGTAGTTGGATATTTAAATTTTGATTGGCTTTATCATGAGTATTTCTAAATTATCTTGAAACTCTCTTCATTCTCATGCATAATTATCAAGTTAGTTTGGAACCCATCAGATCGGAGAATTCATACATTAATGTTATTTATACCACTGATATGGATTTCTACACCAACGTTATCTCTATCAGGGAACTGAGACCTAGGGATTAGCAATTTAGTCATAGAGGTCAACAGCACTGAGCAAAGGCCCGTCACCCCATTGTTTCCACGCCAGTCAAAAACAACCATCTAACTATTCTAATTTAAACTTACTGTTGTAGATTCTTGACTGCACTGTAATTCTAATGCTGTGCATATCTTTAACTCCCCCTCAACTAGCATAGCAAGGACAATGCACATTGTCATTTTATTTTTCTTGAGGAAGAGGACAGGAATAGATACCACAAATCATCTGCTAAACTAAAACAGTTGTGTCATATTTAGTGTTGTCACTTGTGAGCTAAACCTCCTACTAATGAAAATTAGCAATCCACTCAGATGGTTGGCCAACTAACATGACAGTTATAAAGCTTATCCAATTCCTTCATCCCTCTGTAATGCCTGGTTCTTTTTAAGACAGTAATGTTCTTCATCTGATAGGTATATCAAATATTAAATATTTACAACACAAGGGAGGTTTTAAAAATTTCACTTTAATCTCCACATGCATAATATATTACACTATATTTGACTTCCTGAGATGCTTAGAGTGATCTCTTTTGTAAACAAAAGCAACTACCATTTGAGATCTAGCATGTTTGGCTAGTTTTATAAAATCATGGGAATACAGGTTGCAACAAAATATTCCCATCCTTCCTCTGCCCCATTATGCATACAGTATTTTAACAATTAAGGCATACAGAAATCAAATGTGTAGAAGTAATTTCACATGTATTGAATGATGCGGGTTTTGGGTGAAGGAGTTCTTTATCTTTTTTTTATTCATACTTGCAATGTGAACACTGCTGGCACGACCAGCATTTATTATGATGTTAATTCCAACTCAGAGTAAAGTGCCTTTAAACTATCTGCTGGTACTAATAAAAATAATGGTATAGTAAGTTATTCATAGAACACAGAACTTTACAGCGCAGTACAGGCCCTTCGGCCCTCGATGTTGCGCCGACCTGTGAAACCAATCTGAAGCCCATCTAACCTAAACTATTCCATTATCATCCATATGTTTATCCAATGACCATTTAAATGCCCTTAAAGTGGGCGAGTCTACTATTTTTGCAGGCAGCACGTTCCACGCCCTTACTACTCTCTGAGTAAAGAACCTACCTCTGACATCTGTCCTATATCTATCACCCCTCAATTTAAAGCTATGTCCCCTCGTGCTAGCCATCACCATCTGAGGAAAAAGCCTCCAACTGTCCACCCTATCTAATCCTCTGACCATCTTGTATGTCTCTATCAAGTCACCTCTTAACCTTCTTCTCTCTAACGAAAACAGCCTCAAGACCCTCAGCCTTTCCTCATAAGACCTTCCCTCCATACCAGGCAACATCCTGGTAAATCTCCTCTGCACCCTTTCCAATGCTTCCACATCCTTCCTATAATGCGGTGACCAGAACTGTACGCAATACTCCAAGTGCGGCCGCACCAGAGTTTTGTACAGCTGCAACATGACCTCATGGCTCCGAAACTCAATCCCTCTACCAATAAAACCTAACATACTGTACGCCTTCTTAACAACGCTATCAACCTGGGTGGCAACTTTCAGTGATCTATGCACATGGACACCGAGATCTTTCTGCTCATCCACACTACCAAGAATCTTACCATTAGCCCAGTACTCTGTATTCCTGTTACTCCTTCCAAAGTGAATCACCTCACACTTTTCCGCATTAAACTCCATTTGCCACCTCTCAGCCCAGCTCTGCAGCTTATCTATGTCCCTCTGTAACCTGCAACATCCTTCCGCACTATCCACAACTCCACCGACTTTGGTGTCATCCGCAAATTTACTAACCCATCCTTCTACGCCCTCATCCAGGTCATTTATAAAAATGACAAACAGCAGTGGCCCCAAAACAGATCCTTGAGGTACACTACTAGTAACTGAACTCCAGGATGAACATTTCCCATCAACCACCACCCTCTGTCTTCTTACAGCTAGCCAATTTCTGATCCAAACCGCTAAATCACCCTCAATCCCATGCCTCCGTATTTTCTGCAATAGCCTACCATGGGGAGCCTTATCAAACGTTTTACTGAAATCCATATACACCACATCAACCGCTTTACCCTCATCCCTGTTTGGTCACCTTCTCAAAGAACTCAATAAGGTTTGTGAGGCACGACCTACCCTTCACAAAACCGTGTTGACTATCCCTAATCAAATTATTCCTTTCTAGATGATTATAAATCCTATCTCTTATAATCCTTTCCAACACTTTACCCACAACCGAAGTAAGGCTCACTGGTCTATAATTACCAGGGTTGTCTCTACTCCACTTCTTGAACAAGGGGACAACATTTGCTAGTCTCCAGTCTTCTGGCACTATTTCTGAAGACAATGACGACATAAAGATCAAAGCCAAAGGCTCTGCAATCTCCTCTCTAGCTTCCCAGAGAATCCTAGGATAAATCCCATCCGGCCCAGGGGATTTATCTATTTTCACACCTTCCAGGAATTGCTAACACCTCCTCCTTATGAACCTCAATCCCGTCTAGTCTAATAGACTGTATCTCAGTATTCTCCTCGACTACATTGTCTTTTTCCTGTGTGAATACTGACGAAAAATATTCATTTAGCACCTCTCCTATCTCTTCGGACTCCACGCACAACTTCCCACTACTGTCCTTGACTGGCCCTAATCTGACTCTAGTCATTCTTTTATTCCTGACATACCTATAGAAAGCTTTAGGGTTTTCCTTGATCCTACCTGCTAAAGACTTCTCATGTCCCCTCCTGGCTCTTCTTAGCTCTCTCTTTAGGTCCTTCCTGGCTAACTTGTAACTCTCAAGCGCCCTAACTGAGCCTTCACGCCTCATCTCTACATAAGCCTCCTTCTTCCTCTTGACAAGAGATTCAACTTCTTTAGTAAACCACAGTTCCCTCACTCGACCACTTCCTCCCTGCCTGACAGGTACATACTTCTCAAGGACACGCAGTAGCTGTTCCTTGAACAAGCTCCACATTTCAATTGTGCCCAGCCTCTACAGTTTCCTTCTCCATCCTATGCATCCTAAATCTTGCCTCATCACCTCATAATTCAAGAAACACATTCACGATCCAAAGGTTAAATTGCTGTGAACACTTCTAAGAAATTATATGTAGACTAAATAATCAGGTTAAAAACAGGCAAATGTGTAACATTGTAACAAAAACAGACAAATTCAGCAGGAATCGAAAGAAGGATATTGTTGAGTGAAAATTATATTAATTCTACAAATCAATACCTCTTGCCTATGTTACAGCAGTGTATTTTGAATTTAGTCATTTAAGTACTTCATTGAGGACCCAAATCATATAACAAATAGAGCTGCACCAGTTCCTTTCCTCTCTGATCTTACAGTGTTAAATTTATTCAGATTTCTGAATTGCCTTGATTACATGGGGTATGGAATCAATTTTGAACATGATTATGGAAGGGATTTTCAAAACTCAGTACAAATATTAACTCTTCTTGTTTGTAGAGTTTCAAAATTTGTGACATGAGGAGCAATGGTTTACTGAGGGTCTAAGATCAAGATCAGCACACACTTCTGCATTCTTTCTCTCTGATCAGTTTGCACATGTCTGAGGTTAGGGTGCCACGCATATTTATTCATTCACGGAATGAGGGGGTCGCTGGCCAGGCAGCATTTATTGCCTATCCCTAATCGTCCAGAGGGAAGTTAAGAGTCAACCATATTGCTGTGGGTGTGCAGTCACATGTAGGCCAGACCAGGTGAGGATGGTAGTTTCCTTCCTTAAGGGCATTAGCGAACCAGATGGGTTTTTCCCCAACCATCGGCAATGGATTTGTGATCATCGTTAGACTCTTAATTCCAGATATTTATTGAATTCAAATTTCACCATCTGCTTTGGCAGGATTCAAGCCCAGGTCCCTAGAACATTATCTGGGTCAACAATCCAGCAGCAATACCGCTAGGCTATCACCTTCCCCTTTCAACAAAGTGAAGGATGTAGCTCTGTAAATCAACACCTGGCCACAGTCAAGTGCTGTATAAGGGATGAGGGATCTGAAAATGAGGAAGTGTGGTGGAGGCAGGTTCAATCGAAGAATTTAAGAGAGCATCGGATGATTATTTGGATCGAAAAAATGTGCAAAGGTGTGGGGATAAAGCAGAGGTTTATAATAATGATGCTAGTTTAAAGAGCTGGTACAGGCATGATGGGCTGAATGGTCTGCTTTTATGCCATAGCAATTCTGTGATAAACATCTGTGTTGCGATAGTTTTGCATATCTCCATTTGACTTTCTCACTTCAAGTCAACATGAATATCTATGCCTAGGACTTTCAAGACCATCAACTTTGCCAATGTATAATTGCATAACCTTACATCCAGGGTCATGTATTCATATCTACTGAAGTCTACTTGGCTGCATTACATGTAGAAGAATTCAGCTACATACTATTTTCCCTACATCATTCATTGAAGGTGTCAAAATTTTCCTGTTCATCAGCAACAGCATCCTATGGCAAGGCGAGAAGAAAAGAGAGCATGATTAATGAGAATGAGGGAAATAATTAGCCTCAGCCAAGTGCCCTGAAGCACACTTGCTATTATTTTATATTTCGTTCACCTGCTGCTAATTGAGTACCTCTGACAATGGTTCTCATCTGCTCCAGAGGAATGGAATAACATCTCTGAACAGATTGATAAGGAAAATACCTAGTCAGCTATTGCAGTTGTGCTCTTGTGGCGCAGTGGTAGTGTGAAACCAGGAGACCCAGTTTCAAGTCCCACATACTCCAGAGGTGTGTCTGAAAGGGCTCTTGTGGTGCAGTAGTAATGTCCCTACCTCTGGAGCAGGTGGGACTTGAACCCAGATTTTCTGACCTGAAGGTGTTTCATAACATGTCTGAACAGGTTGATTGAAACACCTAGACAGCCATTGGTATCTGACACATATGTTCGTTAAGACTGACAGCAATCCATTTGACAAGAATATCACAAATAACTTTATCAACTGCTGCAGCACAATTTTACGATCAACCCTGTGAGAAGCCTTTGAAAGATCTGTTGTAATTCTTGAACTAGGTCCCAGCTCATTGGAACATTTACTAAGAAAGTTCACAGCATCAACCAAACAAACAGTGGATTCTCCATTTTCCAGTCCAGCTGACACACTGATGAAAGTCAAGGAGATGATCCATATGTGATGTAACCACTTAGTCAAGAACATCTCTGCAATCTGAGAGAAGTAGTCTATCAAGAAGATGGATACGTTAGACCAATGTTGATGGTTGCCACTTGGGCATTGAAACAAATACTTTTGCTTCTATTGATAGGGAACTACTCCCTCAGCAAAGGAAGTATTCGAGACCTTGTGTGGCTGTGGGAGTTTTGTATGGCATTAGTTTGGGTACCTAATGTCAGTTCTGTGATACCAAACAGGGTGCTGGAAAAACTCAGCAGGTCTGGCAGCATCTATAGTGAGAAAAACAGTTAACCTTTTGAGTCTGATATGACTTTTTTTAGAATTTCTGCAGAATCCAGATGTGTGATAGTGTGTGTCCACAGTGCAAAAATTAGTGTGTCTTGGTATTAATTGATTCTTTGGGGTAAACTCTATTAAAATGTCAAACTCAGACCACATACAACATGGAGCCCACAAACCCAAGTTACTCCTTGTCCTACTCATCTAGCAACAACTGAGCTGCTGAATGTTAAATGCATTTTTAATGGATAATGATCAGCTGGGAGAATTAACACTTCTCTTAACATTAAAATGTAAGTTAAAGAAATTTCTCAGCTGTAGAGTAAATGAACTTAGATACAGACTTGAAAAACAAAATTCATCTTGTGCACAACAACATCCTTTGAACTCCATCCACCTCCATGCGACTGTCTGATCCTGAACAAGCTATTTGCAATCTTGGTGTCATATTTGACCCCATCTTCAACTTCCGACCACATATCCATACTATTACTAAGATTAGAATGACAGCAATCCATTTGACAAGAATATCACAAATAACTTGTGATACTAAGATTACCTGAACATCACCTGCTGAAACCTTTATCCATGCCTTTCTTTCCTCCAGAAGCAATTACACCCATGTCTACCTAGAATACTCCTCCTCCCACCCACCTTCCTGCAAAAATGCTATCCCCTATTCCCAATTCCTTCGCCTCTGCCGCATCTGCTCCCAGGATGAGGCATTCCACTCCCGTACATCTCAGTTGTCCTCGTTTTTCAAGGACCGTAACTTCCCCTCCTCGGTGGTTGAGAACGCCCTCAACCGTGTCTCCCACATCTCCCGCACCTCATCCCTCACACCCCGTCCACGCAATAAAAACCAAAAAAGAATCCCCCTCGTCCTCACGTACCACCCCACCAACCTCCGGATCCAACGCATCATCCTCCGACACTTCCGCCATCTGCAATCCGACCCCACCACCAAAGACATCTTTCCCTCCCCACCCTTATCTGCTTTCCGGAGGGACAACTCTCTCCGTGACTCCCTTGTCCACTCCACACTCCCCTCCAGCTCCACCACACCCGGCACTTTTCCCTGCAACCGCAGGAAGTGCTACACCTGCCCCCATACCTCCTCCCTCACCCCCATCCCAGGCCCCAAGAAGACTTTCCACATCAAGCAGATGTTCACCTGCACATCTGCCAATGTGGTATACTGCATCCGCTGTACCCGGTGTGGCTTCCTCTACATCGGGGAAACCAAGCGGAGGCTTGGGGACCGCTTTGCAGAACACCTACGCTCGGTTCGCAATAAACAACTGCACCTCCCAGTCGCGAACCATTTCAACTCCCCCTCCCATTCCTCAGACGACATGTCCATCCTGGGCCTCCTGCAGTGCCACAACAATGCCACCCGAAGGTTGCAGGAACAGCAACTCATATTCCGCTTGGGAACCCTGCAGCCCAATGGCATCAATGTGGATTTCACAAGTTTCAAAATCTCCCATCCCCCTACCGCATCCCAAAACCAGTCCAGCTCGTCCCTGCCTCCCTAACCTATTCTTCCTCCCACCTATCCCCTCCTCCCACCTCAAGCCGCACCTCCATCTCCTACCGACCAACCTCATCCCGCCCCCTTGACCTGTCCGTCCTCCCTGGACTGACCTATCCCCTTCCTAACTCCCTACCTACACTCACCTTTACTGGCTCCATCCCTGCCTCCTCGACCTGTTTGTTTCCTCTCCACCTATCCTCTCCTCTATCCCTCTTCTATCCGCCTCCCACTCTCTCCCTATTTATTTCAAAACCCCCTTCCCCTCCCCCTTTTCTGATGAAGGGTCTAGGCCCGAAACGTCAGCCTCTCTGCTCCTATGATGCTGCTTGGCCTGCTGTGTTCATCCAGCCCTGCACCTTGTTGTCTCAAAGAGTTGATAATGATCTGGCTAGGAAGGTGAATAGTTGTTAATGGGGATAGTTAGTGACTAACAACAGGTGGTGTGTAACAGCAGGCTATGTAGTAACAAGGCCTGGTGTGTGGGGTAGGGGGCTGGGACATGGGAGAGTTTAGGCCCTAAAATTATTGAACTCAATTTGAGTCCAGAAGGCTGCAGGGTCCCCAAGCAGAAAATGGTGTGTTGTTCTTCCAGCTTGCGCTGAGCTTCGCTAGAACACTGCAGCAAGCCAGAGATAGAGATCTTGGCCAGGGAACAGGGTGGTGCGTAAAAGTGGCATTTGCTGCAGTGGTCTAGTGAAGCTAAAACACAAGCTAGAAGAACAACACCTTATTTTCTGCTTACTTTTTCTCATGTAATGGAAGTTGTTATTAGGATTGTAAATTTGATTCAAGCAACAGCCCTTCAGCACCACATATTTAAGCCCTTACTCAACAAACTGTTGCTGCTTACGGTGAACTATTCCTTCATGTTGATGTGAGATGATTAAGTCAAGAGCTTGACACCATCTAGGAAAATACAGCCCATTTATGGCACCACATCCACAAACATCCAGTCTCTCCACCAATGACACTCAGTAGCAGCAGTGAGTAGCATCTACAACATGCACTGCAGAAATTCACCAAAGATTGTTAAACAGCACCTTCCAAACCTATGACCACTTCCATCTAGAAGGACAAGGGCAGCAGATACATAGGAACACCATCACCTGCAGGTTCACTCCCAGCCATTCATCATCCTGACTTGGAAATGTACCACCGTTCCTTCAGCGTTGCTGGATCAAAGTCCTGGAACTCCCTCCCTTACGGCATTGTGGGTCTACCTAGACAAGGATTGCAGTGGTTCAAGAAGGCAGCTCACCAACACCTTCTCAAGGGCAATTTGGAACAGGCAAAAAAGGCTGGCACAGCCACATAGTGACACCTATGTCCCACAAGTGAATAAAAAAAGTTGACATAACGTCCTGCAAAGAGTTTTAGATCTGATGTCCGAGATCATCGCTTTTCTTAACTCAAGGAATGAAATATGCAGTGAGCTGTCAGACAATGGATGGTTGCTCAATTTTGAGTAAATTACAGATGAAATGTGAAACCTGAATGAGCTGAACCATGAGCTGCAGGGAAAGGACAGAGACAGCACATTTGATCACATCTGTAAACGTATTCAAATTGTAACTGGTCTGTGGTCCGCCTAATTTAAAAAAAATAAAATTTTGCAATGCTTCGAAGTCTGGAGAAAAACTAGAAAAATGTCAAAGACAGAAAAAAATAGTTCTACTTGGAAAACCTCTGTGCACACCTGAGGAACTTAGCAGAGGAATTCAACAGGCGATTTCAGGAATTAAGTGTAGTGGAACAAATCATTATGTTTGTCTCAAATCCATTCCCTCAAGTAGATATTGGTGGGTTGATTACCAAATTCCATCAGCTGTTTGATTTACAAAGCAGTGGAATAGATGTGGAGATAGTTACTCTGCAAAATGATGTTGAGTTGAAAATAAGATCAAGGTACAGTGACTTCGGGCGACTCGGAAACAAGAGAAAAATATTCTCATCCTGTGGTTTTAAAGTGAAAGTTTACTTTGTGTTGTCTAGTGTCTCTAAAACAAGTTAGACAACTCCGACCAGAATGTTATGTATGTATTTCCCCAAGTGTCCCACAATACTGAAGCGGTCAAATCACTACGAACAGTACCAATTAAAAACAGTCCCAACTTTATTTGGAAACTAGTTACAATAATCTTTAATACTAAACATACTGTCTCTAATCCTAGATAACAACGTGGAGAGCTGGATGAACACAGCAGGCCAAGCAGCATCATAGGAGCAGGCGCTCGGTTCGCAATAAACAACTGCACCTCCCATTCCTCAGATGACATGTCCATCCTTGGCCTCCTGCAGTGCCACAACGATGCCACCCGAAGGTTGCAGGAACAGCAACTCATATTCCGCTTGGGAACCCTGCAGCCCAATGGTATCAATGTGGATTTCACAAGCTTCAAAATCTCCCCTCCCCCTACCACATCCCAAAACCAGC
>NC_063333.1:101526120-101544765 GCF_021869965.1 Rhincodon typus | reverse complement strand
ATGCTGCTTGGCCTGCTGTGTTCATCCAGCCCTGCACCTTGTTGTCTCGGATTCTCCAGCATCTGCAGTTCCTACTATCTCTGATTCGATTTTAACACCCATGTCATACTTGTTTGCTTTCCATATTATACCATCTAAAAACCTGGTCATCCAGAAATGTAGTACTGTATCCTTACAGGTGTCAAATGCCATTCACTCAGCATTTTTATGCTCATGAGCTATGATGTCACAGAATCATACAATCCCTACGGTGCAGAAAGAGGGCATTCAACCCATCAAGTCTACACTGACCCTCCAAAGAGCATCCGACCAAGACTCAGTCATCATCCACCCTATCCTCAAATTAACTATGACTAATCCACCTAGCCTGCACATCTTTGAACACTGCAGATCATTTTAGCATGGCCAATCCACCTCACCTGCACATCTTTGGACTGTGTGAGAGGAAACCCAAGCAGAAATGGGGCGAACATGCAAACTCCATACAGACAGCCATCCAAGAATGGAATAGAACCCAGGTATCTGGTGCTGTGAGGCAGATGTGCTAACCATTGAGCCACCGTGCCACCCCGTCTGCCACTCAGGCGACACCTCAGTTTAGAGTTCTCATCATTTTCTCATCTTTGTTTGTTAAATCCATCCATGGTCTCATCGCTCCCTATCTCTGTATCCCTCTCAAAACTCACAACCTTCTGAGATTTCTGCACTCATCTAATTTAGCCTTCTGGCCACTTAAAATGTTTTCATGCTGAATATCTGTGACTTTTGTCACCACTGGCTGACATTTCAAATGGTTGAAGAGGTAAATCTTAGGGCTGAAGCTTAGTTTCAAAAAAGGTTGAATTGGTGGTATGTCAGAGGTTAAAGTGCCAGAAACCTTAAACAAGAATAACTCACTTTAAACCATAAACAAAAACAGAAGTTGCTGAAATAGCTCAGAGAGTCTGGGAGCATCTGTGAAAAGAAATCAAAGTTAACGTTTCGGGTCCAGTGACCCTTCCTCACTGGACCCAAAAGGTTAACTTTGATTGCTGTTCACAGATGTTGCCAGACCTGCTGAGCTTTACCAGCAACTTCTGTTTTTGCTTCTGATTTACAGCATCCGCAGTTCTTCCAGTTTGCACTTAAAAGCACTGTTGGTTTTAATGTTGAATCAGAGATAGTAGGAACTGCGGATGCTGGAGAATCCGAGACAACAAGGTGCAGGGCTGGATGAACACAGCAGGCCAAGCAGCATCATAGGAGCAGAGAGGCTGATCCCCTTCCTAACTCCCTACCTACACGCACCTTTACTGGCTCCATCCCCGCCTCTTCGACCTGTTTGTTTCCTCTCCACCTATCCTCTCCTCTATCCCTCTTCTATCCGCCTCCCACTCTCTCCCTATTTATTTCAAAACCCCCTTGCCCTCCCCCTTTTCTGATGAAGGGTCTAGGCCCGAAACGTCAGCCTCTCTGCTCCTATGATGCTGCTTGGCCTGCTGTGTTCATCCAGCCCTGCACCTTGTTGTCTTGGTTTTAATGTAGGCAGGTTGAGGAATGGCTGACCAATTTGATGGTGGTGCCAGAAGCAGTTCGGTTACTTGACTATTATGATGAGGCTGCCTGCTTCATGTTGACAGTCATTCTATTTGTAACAACAAGCTGCCTGGTTTTCCAGGCTTTAGGAAACCCCATCAGCTGGAAGATGAGAAGGCTGACCCCCCAGTGAAGCCTGTACAGAACTGTCTGTGGTCTGGAAAGAGAATGGGGTATATTCAGCAGATCAAAGTCAGTCTTTTTGCCCTAACTCTCTTCCCCATGTACAACAAGACCTCTCCCTTCCACCCAATACACCTACCTTGCATTGTGAAAAAGGTTCCCACTTAAGAGTCTATCAATCAGAATGCCTGTGAGTGGGAACTGCGTGGAAAAGTTAAAGAAGGTTGCAGGGGTGTTCTTTTGAGTTCCACTACTTCGCAATGGCTTCCCTGCCATCCCTGCACAGAACTGCCTAAAGGCTAAAGTCCAGGTCAAACTATCAGGTCATAGAGTATATATAGCATAGACACAGACCCTTCAGCCCAACTCATCCATTCCGATCAGGTTTCCCAAACTAAACTGGTCACATTTGTCTCTGTTTGGCCCATATCCTTCTAAACCTTTCTTATTCATATATCTGTCGAAATGTCTTTTAAATGTTGTAACTGTACCTGCATCTACCACTTCCTCTGGCAGTCCATTCCACGTACGAACCACTCTCTGTGGTAAAGGTCAACAGTGTATCTACATAAAGTATTTTTTTAAAAAGGACAAAATAGGAACAAAATGAACATATGGAAATTGCAGACATGCTGAATAATTACCGCATCAGTGGTTACAATAGACAAATAAGTCAGTGTGCTCAATACACCCAGGAAACTAATATTTAATCAGGGAAGAGACTTTTTCAAAGTTAACACAAGCAAAATAATAGTAACAAAGAAAATGGTGGCATTAATGAGGTAGTTGTTCCCCAGAGCCAGATGGTTTTGATTGATTTAAGGAATAAAGATGCAAACGTTACAGATGTCTTAACTAAAATCTTACAAAGCTCCGTTAATACAAATACATAATAAAACTGTACATGACACTCCACTATTTAAGAAGATGACAGAAGGAAACTAGGGAATTATAGACAAGTTTTTAAAAAACATTTCATTGGATGTGGGTGATGCAGGCTAGGCCAGCATTCATTACCATCCCTAATTGCCTAGGGGACAGTTAAGAGTCTGCCACATCATTGTGGGTCTGGAGTCACATGTAGGCCTAACCAGGTAAGGATGGCAAATTTCCTTCCTTAAAGTACATTGGAGAACCAGATTTTTTTCTCCCGTTACAACAATCCATAATAATAAGTCAAATAGTAACAATACCTTCAGCATTTGTGTTGACACGGTGAATTTAACTCACATAGAAGCAGAATTAAAAGAATTCATGAATATTCTCAATAAACGCCACCCTTTTATTAAACCTAAAACTTGCAGCACAAAAGGAAAACATTAAATTCCAAGGCACTGCAATATTTAAATTGGCATAAGATACCAGGCGCAAAATTAACAGCGAAAGCATTTTTTAAAATAACTGACATAGACTTCTGCACAAAAAAAATCACTTACACATAGCTAATGCGATTGCATCACATATATACAAAGCTGGAATATTTCAATGAAACAATTACTACTCTTTCTATTGCATCCCAGGATTTAAATTTGACAATTGACACAGTGTTCATTACAATAGTACTTCTACACGATTACACCAGATAGTAGGTCATGAAATTATAGAGCTTAAAAGTAGCTGTTCCATATTGATTTGGAATTCATTATCTTGGTAATTTCAAGTTTTCCTGTCTCCAAGATAGCTGTATAGTTCTTTAGAGAAAAATCTAAAACCGCTCTCTCTCTTTTCAGCATCCCTCTACCACCTTTGATGTCTCTTTCACCTTAAAGCATCTTTCTGCCACCACCCTCCTTGCATCCTCCACCTCTACATCCCTTCAGCATCCTGCTCCTCACCTTCATAGGATCCCTGCAGTGTGGAAGCAGGCCATTCAGCCCATTGAGTCCACACCAGCTCTCCAAAGAGCATCCCACCCACCTACCCTATCCCTGTAACCTTGCATTTCCCATAGCTAATCCACCTAGCATGCACATCCCTGGACACTATGAACAATTTAGCAATGCCGAATTCACCTAACCTGCACATCTCGGCACTGTGGCTGGAAGCCCATGCAGACACAGGGAGAATGTGCAAACTCCACACCCGCGGAGTTGCCCGAGGCTGTATTCAAACCTGGGTCCCTGGTGCTGTGAGGCAGCAGTGCTAACCACTGAGCCACCATGCCAGCCTTCACTACTTTTATAGCCTCTTGCTCTCTCCCACTTCCCCCCTCAACTCCATTCTTCCAGCCTCCTAATCTGAACCACTCTTGCAGGTTCCTCCTCCCTTTAAAATCTCTCACAGCCATCTTCCCACACCTCTCTCCTTCAGTCTGCTCCTCTACACACATATCCCCATCCCATCAAATGGCATGGGCCTCAGAAAAAGTCCCAGCTTCTGGCAAAAAGCAGCTGATTACCACAACGAATGCCACCACTTTGTTTCCTAACGCAGCTGCTTGTCCAAAGATAGGGTTCTGTATTTGCTGCTAACAGTATTTGCTCGAATCCCTCTGTTGAACTTTCCAGGCAGTTAGGAGATTTACCCGCACTGCTGTCTTGATTTCAACCATAAATGAGTCATTTTCTACATTTCTACATCCTCAACCCTCTTTCCCAGAACCATGATATGGCTCCCCTTATCCTCACCTTCCATCCTACCAGTCTTTGTGTTCAATGAATCATCTCGCACCATCTTCACCAAATGTAGCATGACACCCATATTCTAAAGGGACCGTTTCTTCCTTAAAACCCTAGTCTATTCCTCTGTCATTCCTAATAATCTCTCCTCTTCCCTTGGCACCATACCATGCAAGCCCAAGGAAGAGGAGAAGTATTGCCTTTGAAGGTAAAGACCATTTTCAACATAAAAGAATGTAACCATTGCCCCATGACATTCAATGGCATTCCACTCAATGAATACTCCCATTGTTTTAATAGGACAGAAATTGAGTTGTACAGCATAGAAATATTATGACTACAAGTGTAGGTCAAAGGACAGGAGTTCTGCACTTCCCAATGCCTGTTTGTCATCTACAAGGTAGAAGTTAAGAGTGCAATGGAACAGTCTCTACTTGTCTTGATGGGTGCGGCTCCAACAACACTCAAACAACATTCAATTTCATTCCATCAGTCACGTTCAACATTAATTCCTGCCACCACTATTGCACAGTGGCAGCAGTGTGTACCATTAACACGTTACATTGCAGCAATTCACCCACGGTCCTTCAACAGGACCCTTCCAAAGCATGTCCACTGCCAATTAGAGGGACAATACCAGCAGAGGCAGATGAACACCAACAACAACAGATTCTCCTCCACGTCACACACCATCCTGACTTGGAACAGTGGGTGGAATCTTCCCAAGCACAGAATAATGAGGCCATTGACAAGAAAGTTGTGAAAATTTCATGAAATGGGCAGTGAGGAACTTCCTGACAGTGAGAGCAAAAATTCCCATTTTCCAGCTAAGTGTTGTATAGCAAGACAAGATTCTCGCTCACAAACAGTGAGAGGCCTACTGCCTTGTATTATTCATTATCACATCAACTCACCTCATTTATGTGCCATTTCCCATTCTCCCACCTGCCAAACTAAATGATAACAATTCCCAACATTAAAGTCAGAGCAGTAATTTGGAACTCCAGCTCACTGCTAACTCCAATATTTTGGGGCTTGCTCCATGGGCACCAAACACACATAGCCCCATCCACCAGAGCCAAAGTGAGTGCTAGTTTCCCTCTGCCCAACATCTATAAGACCAAAAGACATAGGAGCAGAAATTAGGCCAAATGGCCCATCGATTCTGCTCCACCATTCAATCATGTCTGATAAATTCCTCAACCCCATTCTCCTGCTTTCTCCCCGTAATCCTTGATCCCCTTAATAATCAAGAACCTATCTATCTCAGTCTTAAATATACTCAATGACCTGGCCTCCACAGCTTTCTGTGGCAGTGAATTCCATAGATTCACCACTCTCTGGCTGAAGAAGTTTCTCCTTATGTCCATTCTAAAAGGTCTTCCCTTTACTCTAAGGCTGTGCCCTCAGGTCCTAGACTCTCCTACCAAGGGAAGCATCTTCCCAACATCCATTTGTCCAGGCCATTCAGTATTCTGAAAGTTTCAATTAGATCCCCCCTCATCCTTCTAAACTCCAATGAGTATAGTTCCTCTGGAGAAATTCACAGGAACTGTGCAGACTGACTGGATGCAAAGGTGGGCTTTAAAGATGGTGCCAACACTAGGAGTTTTGGAGGTTCCACAGTGGCCAGTGCTTCTGCCTGTGGCGGGTGGGAGAATATGATGACTGTGGAGCACCATAGGTGTATAGACAAGTTGGGAAGGATGGTGTGAGAAACTGTCCAGGGCTCACAGGGGGAAATCTTCCATGAAACTCACCAAATTGACACATGTCTTATTTCTGGTCAAATTCAGATTTATGTAGTTGTTCCGCCACTGTAGCTGAAAGAAGGTCGTGGAACTCCCTTCCTAACAGCAACCATAAGTGTCACTACACCTCAAGGATAGTAGCAGTTCAAGAAGACAGCTTACCACCATCTTGTTCAGGGCAGTTAGAGATGGGAAATAAATGCTGGCCAAGCTAGTGACACCCATATATCCTGAACAAATGCAAGAAACAGTGCAAGAGATGCATTTCTCTGGTCATCATCCAAGGCCCCAAACATGTCCACATGAAACAGTGTTTTATGTGCATTTCTTTCAATTTAGGATACATTTATTGTTGCTTACAATGTGATGTGCTCCACAGTGGAGAGACCAAATGCAGATCACCAAGTATTTGCAGGACACCATCTTTCAGTCTGTTAGTTGGACTCTTAACACCTGTCATTTTAGTTCTCTGCTTTGCTGTTTAATTGACCTATCAGTCTTTGGTCTCCTGCAGTGTTCCATTGAAGCTCCACATAAGCTCAATGAACAGCACCTCACTTTTTGGATTAGGTGCTCAGCAGTTTTCTGGACTCAACATGGTGCGAGTTCAGACCAGAATCTTCTCTTCCATATTGTTTCCTTCCTTTTTCATTGTCAGTTTGATTTTATTTTTGTTTTCCCCTTGTTCTTGTTTACCCGTGGCAGCTATACACCACTGTGCTATTCACTGCCTCATCAACAATTCAACTCAAGACCAACTCTTTTGTCATTTAATTGCTCCTGTCTTCCAATCACAGAATTTCCTTAGTTTTCTTTTGCCATCCTCCCCCACTTTGACCTACTTAAACCCTTTTGTAGCTCCAACCTTTCCCATTTTTGATGTAAGGTTCACAACCTAACAAATTAACTCTTTTTCTCTCCCTACCTGAACCAGTATTTCCAGCACTTTATGAATTTCCAGCATCTACAGACATTTGTTTTGTATTATTTTTAAACTCAGCAGTGTGTTTCCAAGTATCAGTGTCAGAACTCAAGGTCATATGTAGATAGTATTTCATGCATTAAAATAAAATATCAAACCACAGCCTGCCAATATATGACTGTCCAAGAGGTAGTGTTACTATTGAAGGGATAGACAAAGGTAAAAAAAATATACTTGGGTTTAGTCAACTAAGTAAAATTGCAGAAAATTTGATTATTTTGCTCTGCTGTGTTATTGCCAAGCACCAATGACATTTCAAAATTCATTGTAACAAATGAATAGTAAGCAAAATTTTGACATTATTAAGTCAATAACTCTGTTTCCATAAGAAGGGCAGGTTATTACACTTATATAGTAGCAACTTTGAATTTCTTAAGACAGATAAATGAAGAGCACCTCAGTTAGATTGCAGTGCATTGGTCATTGAGAAATCTTACCAAAAAATCGGTTTGGAGAAGCACATCAAGTTGCATGTACAACACAGGCATATTATACCTCGGAGATAGTTATACCTCTGAATGGTAGTGAAACAAATTGACAATCCAAAAGAATTGTGAATTGTAATAATGGAAGTTGTGGCCACCAAATTCCAACTCCATATTCTGCCTGAAAGCAAAGCAATTCAACAAATGATTCAAGGTTGAGTGCAAACATCCAAATTCTGCCAACTAGAGGCAAAGTTAAAGTGTTTGTGTAAAAGTAATTTTCATAGAAACAAAATGCAAAAATAGGATTTTGTGACCTTCGAGGAATGGCTAGGAACAGGGAAACTATCATCTTTATTTGAACCACAAAGGGGAACCTAGTGATTCATACTACCTGTTGTCATCATAAAACAAAGAATTTTAATAAAAATCTGATCAGACTGAATCTAATAGTTCAAAATAACCAAGCTTAGACATTTGCTATCTAGCTTAATACTTAAGCAGTTTATAAAGATGAGAATCCTTAGACACAGAACAGTTCTAAACATATCTGTAAAGAGTTACTGTCCATTGGCCAACAAGGATTCATTACAAACACAGAAAATGCTGGAGAAACTCAGCAGGCTGGGCAGCAACTGTGGGGGGCGGGGAGAGAGAAAGAGAAAGACAGATTTAATGTTGAGTCAGGTATGACATTTCTTCAGAATTGTCAGGTGGTTTTATATTTTTGACGGAGGTGAAGGAGAAACAAAGCAAATAGATAGTTTGGAGGCCCAGTGCAGAGACCAGGGGTAGCTAATTGGGATGAAAGAAAAGCATAGGTGGATAATGGGTGTTGTAGTGATTGTAACAAGGTCAGTCAGTTGGACCTCATAGAATATGAATTCCCTGATTGGGGCTGTTAATCTGGTCCAATCAGGGAGCCCTGACTGACAGATGAAAAGAGGAGGGTCAGAGATTCTGACACTCTGGGTGCTGACTGTGAAAAGGCTGTGCCAGAGTCAAGAACTTTCCACGTGTAAATAAAGGATGACTGGGTAACGTGATACTGGCCTCTGTGCAGTTATTTCCGTGGCTACAAAACTGAGATTAATGATGTAACCATACACAAGCACCTGCCAGTTGAAGCCCAGCTGGACTTCAAACAGGCACTACAACTGTCTTTTTCATTGAAAATGCAGCAAGTGGAGCATACGAGTTGCAGCATATTCTGATATAAGTGGATATCCTCACTAGTCTGACTGAGCTTGGGTAACACCACTTTGAGTACAGGCAATTGCACAGCCTCACTCAGGACATAACATGAACAGAGCGATTCTAGGTCAACCCACAACAAAACTGTAAAACAAAGCCAAGCCTTGTCCAAACGGTTAAAATTTTCATCAGAATCTGGGCTGGCAAGCCATTGTATTTGCTGCCAGTATGCAGGTTCGAAACAGCAGAAGAGTCCTATCAGATCTAAATTGAATAAGGTAACTCAGAGGCCAGTATCCAGGAAAGTGCATACCTTAAAAAGTCCACCTACATCTGGGTTGGAACAGTTAAATTGCTTAGCAACACCCAAATCAGAACCAGTCAAACTAAACATCTGGTTAAAAGGTCATCCAGTTGTAATGGAGGTCGATACCGGTCTGGATGTATCAGTGATTGCAGTACCAGTCTTTAACCCCAACCCTTAAGTTTGCACAAGACCTCGACTAGGTTGAGAACCTATACCAGGGAACCTTTACAGGTTAAGAATACAACTTCAGTTCCAATCACCTATGAAAGACATATTTTGAACTATGACATTCAGTTTGATCGGGTTTTTTTTTAAGTTCTTTGTTTTGTGATGGCAACAGGTGGTATGAATCACAGGGTTCACCTTTGTGGTTCAGATAAAGATGATAGTTACCAGTGATTGTGTTAAAAAGGTTGGGGCCCAAGCTTGATGGGGCAAAATTGGTTGAGGGAGATTCACCTAGATTGGCTCAGCATTTTTCAATGAGAAAATGGTTGCCTGAGTGAAGTCCTAACGAAATACCCAGAAGTCTTTCAGGAAAGTCTAGGGACTATCAGAAGAGCCAAGGCCATCCTGCATGTTGACCAGGAAGCAATTCTGTGATTCTGCAAGGCCTGCCCAGTGCCATTTGTAGAGGCAGAAACCAGAAGGCTGGAAAACAAAGGAATCATCAAACCAATCCAATTTGTGGAATGGACAGCAGCAGTTGGACTGATTTTGAAGCCTGATCGGTCAGTTTGCCTTTGTGAGGATTTTAAACAAATGGTAAATTGCTTTTCACAACTGAGACCTAAGTACCCAGTCCCTTGGATAAAGGATTTATAGGCAAAGCTGGCAGGGGGACTGTCCTTTAAGAAGCTGGACATGAGCCATGTTTATTTGCAATTGTGTTTAGATGAGGATTCCAAGAAGTATGCTACAATTAATACCCATAAGGTGTAGGTTTGTGTCTTTATACAAGACTGCCATTTGAGGTATTGTCAGCCTGTTCGATTTTTCACCGGATGATGGAAAACATTTTGCAAGGTCTACTTCAGGTCGCCATTTATTTAGATGATATTCTAATAATAGGGAAGACTTATAAAGAACGCTAAGAGAACTTTGACATAGGCCTGACACGTTTTTCTGAGGTAAGTGTATGCCTGAGAAGGGAAAAATGTGTGTTCCAGGCTCCCCCAAGTTTGGGCTACAGAGTTGACAAGATTGGGTTACATCTGTTGGCAAATGAAGTGAGGGCGATCAGAGGTGCCCCAGCTGCCATGTCCATCCAGGAGTTTAAGACATTTAATGTGCTGGTAAATTATTACGGAAGTTCATACATAATCTGGCTTCTATCCTGGTACCTGTGCATCAACTTCTGAAAAAGGGTCAGTGAAGAGAAGAAACAGCCATCATCCTGTAAGGTATTGGCACACTATGATCCCAAGTGAGATCTGGTATTGACATGCGATGCATCCCCTGTATGCCATCGGGGTGGTATTAGCTCATAGGTGGCCCAATGGAGAGGCATGCTCAATAGTATATGAATCCAGGACTTTGGCTGAAGCAGAGTATAAATATGCCCAGATAGAGAAAGAAGGATTGGGGGGCATACTTCAAGTCAGTAAGTTCCACCAATACCTTTATGGCAAACATTTGTGATAATAATGGACCACAAACCTCTACTAGGTCTGCTTAAGGTAGTGCCGCCTGTACCTTCAGGTGCGTATAATTACAAGTTAGAACACTGTCTGAGAGGCCAAGTAGCGAATGTGGACGCAATGAGTTGTCTCGCACTGGCAGATATACCACCTGTGATATTGCCACTGGAAGAGTCTGTAATGGTTTTAAATCTTCTGGAGACACTTCCAGTCACAGCTGACAATATCAGACATTGGAAGCAGAGAGATCCAGGCCTGTCAAAACTGAAACAACTGGTGGTGATGGGGGAAGGAAAATGCCATCAAACCAGAACTGAAACATGTTTTGGACCTGGAATAACCACCTCACAGTAGAGGACAGCATATTGTTATGGGGAACAAGGGTCATTGTCCCAAGCAAAGGTCGCCATCAGATACTAGCTGAATTCCACCACGGTCATCCAGGGATCTCCAAAATTAAGATGTTGGTGAGATTACAAAGTCAGGATTAGATCTGAGAGAACTGAGTGCAGCAAGTTCAGAGGGAGACATGTTAGAGTTAATGAGGGGAATAGAGAAATTAAGGCAGCTCAATATACGTCAGCAGTTCTCAAAGAAGAGATCAAGTACAGGTAAAAGGTTCAAGAGGAGGAGAATTGGAGACAGGATGAAAGGTTCTATGTCATGGAGAGAGGATTCTAAAGAAGGGTGCATGAAGGTGAGGACAACAGAAGAAGAGTTCAGCAGAGTAACATGCTGGAATTTGTTGAGGTAGGGTTGTAAAGGGACAAAGCTAAGTCTTTTGCTGATCACAGGTAATTTAGCAGAGGTTGGGAATGGGTGTCAGAGGGTATAGTGAATACGTAGCAAGAATTGGGTTAGGTGAAGGGATTGAGTCAGGGCAAAGGGGAGAAGAGGAAGGATCCAGAGGGCTGTCAGTACCCTTGTGTTCGTGGAGCTTGCATTCCTTGCATTACCAGTTTAAGTCATCATGGATGCAAAAGAATGTGCCATTTGAATTTGTTCAATTATTCTGCCTGAGTCTGCTGTTGTCCTACCAGGTGTTTGGCACAAAGTATGAGAAAGTGGCAGGAATCTTTCAGGATCAGGTTCTGACTGTTCGGGAATTTCCAATCAACCCTGCAACAGTCAGAATCTACTCCCACCCACCATCCCCCACCCCCTCCCCCACACCTTACAAGGCTGAGGGACACAATAGCTGGAGGAAAGAGCATGTGAGTTATTGCTTCCCCGGTTCATTCAGGACCTGGTGCAGAACGAGATGAGGCATGAATCCAGATGAGTGAAACTGGTCCACATTGGGCTGGGGATAAAGATTGTGGCTGAAGGGTGTAGTTTCTAAACCAAGGAAGCAGCCTAGGTCTTCTTTTAAAATAATGCTTTAAAAATCTTACTAGCTGTATTAGCACTATAATGCAAGGATCTTCACAGATGCAAAGTAGAATCTGCAGGACAGGTTAGACAGCCTTTCCCTCCCAAACAATAGGAAGGCACTGGATTTCTGGTTGCATAGAGCAGTCATCTGCTGAAGATGTGCCCACAATGTGCCTGCATTAACTGCTGAGATCACAACCTGTGGATTTTTGTATGAAAAAATGTTTGATACTCCATTTGCCCAAACCGATGATTGTGTTAAGGAATAAGCTCATCAAAGCAATTTCAGCATAGACAGAATCGGTTAATTGAGGAATTGTTAACAGTCAAAACAATCAAATTGACTTCTAATTTAAGATGATAAGACAGATGGAAAGTTCTTGAACAAGTGCATTGAAACACCTACAGTCCTTATGGAAAAATTGTGTAAGCAAAACTCAAAGACAAGGCTAAACCAAGCAGTCCAACTGAAGGAGCAGCTTTTTATTGAGCAAGAATGCAAACGAGCAGAAGATAGTTGGAACTATCTAAGGCCATCAATGTAACAGGAGTTTTCAGGTACATTTGGTTTGTTTTTATTATTTCATTGTTTTGTGTCAAACTTTGATAATATAGCAAGACAGCTGTATTTATCATCAAAAATGATGCCAGATAAATAGCTATGACCAAAGGCATGTGACCAAGGCAAGCAGCTGAACTATTGCAATCTGTAAGCAAAGCAACTTTCATTAATGGGATGATCAGTTGTACATTCAACAGTAAAGAAGTTGTGGTTAGTCACTGCTTAGGCGTTTATCTAATTCTGAGGGCCACATTTCAGATAGGATTTCAAGGCCTTGAAGAGGACACAGTGGAGATTTACTAGAATGATACTGGGCTGAAGTAAGACAAGGGAAGGTATGATTCCATGCCAAACTAAGCCCTCCCCCGACTGAACCCTAGGCTCCTCAAGCCCCGATCCAAGATATGCCCCTCCATAGACCTCCATTACCTCTTAAACCAAGCTATTCTCCCCACTAACCTCCTATGGCTTATAATATCCTCTGTGCCAATCTGTACCCCACCACAACTCCCTGGTTTCACATATGCCAAGCTATGCCCACTCATCCACCACCCGTGGCCTCTGATAAGCTCATTGTATATATCATCATAAAATGAATATTTTACTTGCATTCTGCTATTCTGGTACATAACAAAACTTAAACAAATTCTATAGTGTACTCTTTGACAACCATTATATAGAAATGGCTGTTTTTATCTTTATGCCCCTGGCTCATGAGACAATGAACTGAATCTTCCCATATTTTGGGAATGTGTCATTTTTGTCAGGTTTCATGGAGGGTTCTTTTCACCATGAGGCCTAAGGGAGTTTCTTGCACTATCATCCAAAGCAGTCTTCTTAACTACCCACTATGCCCTTTATACTACCCTTTTCATCCATTGCTAGCCTAATTCTCCCACATGCTGTAGCTGGAAGTACAGGGATTCCTAGCATAGTACCATATTTAAATGGCTTTTGTGCACCCAGTGATGCACAATAAGTCTGGAACTAGTTTATGACATTTGCCCCAGATGTGGTATATGTCATTCTATTTGTCTCATTCCAGGAGAAAGGAGCCTACAATAATGGAGAGAGCCAAGTTGGGTAGGGGGTGCTTAACATTCAGCTCCTCACCCCATACAAGGAGAAGCCCCATACCCTGCCCATCCTGAGAAGCTAAACAACCAAGCCCAAGTCCCTGGACCGATATCAGGAGCTGCTCTAGACTTACTGTTCCACAATCCCCTCACTGAAGGGTTTCTCCCTTGAATTGACTGAAGACTTTGAGACATGGCCATTTGCTTGAAGCAAATGCAGTGTATTTGCCACGTAAGATGCTGGCAGTGGTGCAGGTATGAGATTGATGCAGCATTTTGTGTCATACAGCAATATGTCCACCCCTTTGACTGATGATGCTGACAACCATAATGAGCTGCATGACTTTCGGTCTGCACTAAAAGACATGTCAGTACAGAAATACTGTGCCTGTTAAGAGAGAGATGCAGTGAGCATTTAGGTTAGGCACAAAGTAAGTGAGCAATTAAAAAGCAAATGAACAGCCCTGAGATGCATCCTGATCCAATCTGTTAGCTGGGTGCCAGTCCCTGCACACAGACCATATTGACATAGCATTCTGATGATTGTTGCCAGTGTGCTCCTATGTGCAACACTAAAATGCATAAAGCGTACTGTAAGCGGATCAGAGATATGCTGTGATTGTACTGAGAGGCTGGCATGTATTGAGTGCTCCTGCCCTTGGATATGGAGTTCATGCAGCCTCTGCCGTGGTGCGTGCACTGAGATGTTGGTGTCAAGCATCCAAGATGGAGGTTCAGAGGAGCAAACTGAGACCTGGTGTCATCAGGTACCCATTCTGACTTCCATACTAGTAATTTTCAGTGTACACTCTCTATCTATTGGGTTGTCAACTGGGAGCGTGTATGTCAAGGCAATATTAAGTAATAACAAGGGTGATAATGAATGATAATTCCTGTTGCATATCACTAGCAAGAATCTTGTCTCAACGTCAGGAACAGAGTTGGAAAGTGCAACTTATAGTTCTTGATATTGAGAAAGATTTTGCTCAATTTATCACATGATTCTTCCAAATTTTTCATCATAGCCCAAATCGTTAAGGGCCTGGGAAGATTCCAACTTCTTAACTTTTCAAGTTCCCTAAATTGGGTCTAAGCAAAACTCCAGTAACGCATGGAATTTCTGAGAAGTCTGCAGCTTTATAACTGCTAACTGCATTTTAATTTTACAATAGAGACTTTCTTGGCATTTAATATGAAAAGAAATCAAATGTTTTTTGTTGGAAAATGTTTTCTTGTCCAAGCAGAATATAAAAGGCAAATCTGTGAGGCTGTGCTCTCAGCACAGAGACTCACTGGCAAATAGCACAGTTGCAGCATTGTAGATATAATTTTATGATCTGCAGTCACTACAAATGAGATTCTGTGCTGATTGCAGCACTCAGAGAATTGCCTCATTATGTTTGCTGAAGAGCCAAGCTGCAAATCAAGCACCCTATGTGGCATTTACATGTGTCACATAGGTAAATTGTGCTGCAATGGTTTTATGTAGATTTGTGGAAAGTCTTGCATAAATTGCAGCTTGAGTATGTGTTTGCTTATACATGATGAGCAGTGCAGGAGCACTGAATTTGTGCCATAGCTTAGCATCTTTCAGAAACAAATGTGGGACGGCCACACTTTGCTGCTGCACATTTCAAACTTCTGCCTGTTAAATGGTTGTTGTTCGTTTGTGTGTGTGTGTGTGTGTGTACTACACATATTCCTGTCTCCATTTGGAGATCTGAAATAAAAACTGAAAATGCGAGAGAAGTTCTGGCCAACATCTGTGGAGAGAGAAACAGAGTTAACATTTTGCTCTTCTTTGTAATTCAGCTGAGCAGGGTCATACTGGACACAAAACATTAACTCTGATTCTCTCTCCACAGACGCTGCCAGACCTGCTGAGTTTCTGTAGCATTTTATTTAAATTTTAGCAGCCATTTCTTCCACCCTGTTCAGCCAGTGTTTGTGGCCTCTTTATTTAGTCGCTAGCATGGCTGATTTTCAGTGACACTGCACAGATTCAAACAGAGTTGAGAACTATTACTTTTTAGTCAGGTGCTGAAGCGGATGAAGAAACTTGTGTATCACAAGGTCATCTGCTTATACCCATCATAAAAGCATTCAGTCGACCAAGGAGCTAGTTTATGTTAGATTTAAGTAGCCAATAGTTGAGCCAAAGTAACTGAGTAGCACCATCAGGTAACTGGAGCAGCAGCAACAATGACAACAACAAAACATAAACTATGCGTATAAGGAGATAACAAGGTGTAGAGCTGGATGAACACAGCAGGCCAAGCAGCATCATAGGAGCAGGAAGGTTGACGTTTCGGACCGAGACCCTTCATCAGAAATGGGGGAGGGGAAGGGGGTTCTGAAATAAATAGGGAAAGAGGGGGAGGCGGATAGAAGATGGATAGAGGAGAAGATAGGTGGAGAGGAAACAGACAGGTCAAAGAGGTGGGGATGGAGCCAGTAAAGGTGAGTGTAGGTGGGGAGGTAGGGAGGAGATAGGTCAGTCCAGGGAGGACGGACAGGTCAAGGGGGTGGGATGAGGTTAGTAGGTAGGAAATGGGGGTGCGGCTTGAGGTGGGAGGAGGGGATAGGTGGGAGGAAGAACAGGTTAAGGAGGCGGGGATGAGCTGAGCTGGTTTTGGGATGCGATAGGGGGAGGGGAGATTTTGAAGCTTGTGAAATCCACATTGATACCATTGGGCTGCAGGGTTCCCAAGTGGAATATGAGTTGCTGTTCCTGCAACCTTCGGGTGGCATCGTTGTGGCACTGCAGGAGGCCCAGGATGGACATGTCGTCTGAGGAATGGGAGGGGGAGTTGAAATGGTTCGCGACTGGGAGGTGCAGTTGTTTATTGCAAACCGAGCGTAGGTGTTCTGCAAAGCAGTCCCCAAGCCTCCACTTGGTTTCCCTGATGTAGAGGAGGTCACAACGGGTACAGCGGATGCAGTATACCACATTAGCCTCCACGCTTACTTCTTCAACCGTGAACCTAACCCTCCCTCTACTGACCCCTTCTCCCGCCTCCAACACACCCCCTCCTCCTGGACACCACCCCAAGGCCTCCTACCCTCCCTCGACCTCTTCATCTCCAACTGCCGTCGAGACATCAATAGCCTCAATCTCTCCACCCCTCTCACTCACTCCAACCTCTCCCCCGCAGAACGTGCAGCCCTCCACTCCCTCCACTCCAATCCCAACCTCACCATAAAACCCGCGGACAAGGGAGGCGCAGTTGTGGTATGGTGCACTGACCTCTACATCGCCGAGGCCAGACGCCAGCTCTCCGACACCTCCTCCTACCGCCCCCTTGATCATGACCCCACCCCTGAGCACCAAACCATCATCTCCCAAACCATCCACAACCTCATCACCTCAGGTGACCTCCCACCCACGGCCTCCAACCTCATCGTTCCCCAACCCCGCACCGCCCGCTTCTATCTCCTTCCCAAAATCCACAAACCTGACTGCCCTGGTCGACCCATTGTCTCCACCTGCTCCTGCCCCACCGAACTTATCTCCAACTATCTGGACTCCATTTTCTTCCCCTTGGTCCCGGAACTCCCTACCTACGTCCATGACACCACCCACGCTCTCCACCTCCTCCAGAACTTCCAATTCCCCAGTCCCCAACACCTCATCTTTACCATGGACGTCCAGTCCCTCTACACCTGCATTCCCCATACAAATGGCCTAAAGGCCCTCCGCTTCTTCCTGTCCCGCAGGCCCGACCAGTCCCCCTCCACTGACACCCTCATCCGCTTAGCTGAACTCGTCCTCACCCTCAACAACTTCTCTTTCAATTCCTCCCACTTCCTACAGACTAAGGGGGTGGCCATGGGTACCCGCATGGGCCCGAGCTATGCCTGCCTCTTTGTAGGTTACGTGGACCAATCCCTCTTCCGTACCTACACTGGCCCTAAACCCCACCTCTTCTTCCGTTACATTGATGACTGTATCGGCGCCGCCTCGTGCTCCCACGAGGAGCTCGAACAGTTCATCCACTTCACCAACACCTTCCACCCCAACCTTAAGTTCACCTGGACCATCTCTAACACCTCTCTCACCTTCCTGGACCTCTCTGTCTCCATCTCGGGCAACCACCTCGAAACCAATATCCATTTCAAGCCCACCAACTCCCACAGCTACCTAGAATACACCTCCTCCCTCCTGCAAAAATGCCATCCCCTATTCCCAATTCCTTCACCTCCACCGCACCTGCTCCCAGGATGAGGCATTCCACTCCCGTACATCTCAGATGTCCTCGTTTTTCAAGGACCGCAACATCCCCCCTCAGTGGTCGACAACACCCTCCACCGTGTCTCGTGCATTTCCCGCAACTCATCCCTCACACCCCGTCCCCGCAATAACAACCAAAAAAGAATCCCCCTCGTCCTCACATACCACCCCACCAACCTCCGGATCCAACGCATCATCCTCCGACACTTCCCCCATCTGCAATCCGACCCCACCACCAAAGACATTTTTCCCTCCCCACCCTTATCTGCTTTCCGGAGGGACAACTCTCTCCGTGACTCCCTTGTCCGCTCCACATTTCCCTCCAGCCCCACCACACTTGGCACTTTTCCCTGCAACCGCAGGAAGTGCTACACCTGCCCCCATACCTCCTCCCTCACCCCCATCCCAGGCCCCAAGAAGACTTTCCACATCAAGCAGATGTTCACCTGCACATCTGCTAATGTGATATACTGCATCCGCTGTACCCATTGTGGCCTCCTCTACATCAGGGAAACCAAGCGGAGGCTTGGGGACCGCTTTGCAGAACACCTGCACTCGGTTCGCGATAAACAACTGCACCTCCCAGTCGCGAACCATTTCAACTCCCCCTCCCATTCCTCAGATGACATGTCCATCCTGGGCCTCCTGCAGTGCCATGACGATGCCACCTGAAGGTTGCAGGAACAGCAACTCATATTCCGCTTGGGAACCCTGCAGCCCAATGGTATCAATGTGGATTCCACAAGCTTCAAAATCTCCCCTCCCCCTACCACATCCCAAAACCAGC
>NC_063333.1:101426880-101521120 GCF_021869965.1 Rhincodon typus | reverse complement strand
AGCAGCATCATAGGAGCAGAGAGGCTGACGTTTCGGGCCTAGACCTGAAGGGTCAGCCTCTCTGCTCCTATGATGCTGCAAGGATATGAACAGGCCAGTTTCTCATATTGGCCCCTTCCCTTCTCTGATTTAATCATTTGAGGGAGTGTTTTGTAGTTGCTAGCAGATTGACGTGTGATCTCACCCACAATTAATTGGGGCCCAGCTACCATTTTTCCTGCTGCATTGGACTGGATTAAAATCGCCCAGAAAAATAGGTTTTGGGACCAGAGCAACAGTAATTTGTGCATGTAAATGTACGCCGAGGGAATTCAGATTGCGTAGGTATGGCAAAACATCCTGGTCATAAAAAGTAGACAGAGAATATACAACACAAGAATCCAAAATTATGTGTGAGTTCCTGTAGTGGAATAGAGTTGATATATTGATGGACAGTTGAGTTGGAACATCAACAAACTAATGTCAGATGGCAGTACAATTGGATTCAATCCACTGAGTTTGATTGCTGACCAGTGACCCTTACTGTAAAATATACAGATGTAGATGTTATCTCAGGACAAATTTGGGCTCATTTTAGATACCAATGACACTTGTCTAACTTCCACCTTTTGAGCTGATTGTTCGTGCCCATAATCATGTATGTAGTATGAGTCCTATCATTGGGAATTTCATCACATTTTCTACCCCACTCCTGCGGTAACTTTGTCAGAAATGTTAGCATATGTAATAGCAGCAGAACAAAAACAGCTCTGGAAATTCCTAGCAAATGTCTTTGTGAAAGAAAGTTACTCAATTGTGGAGTTAATTTTTTTTTAAAAATTAATAACTCCTGGATTCCTAACCTCATATGAATGGTGTCAGATATTCCTTCCAGATAACTCACCATTCCTGGTCTGGAACTATATCGCCAAGCCTTTACTTTGGCTAAGTCAAAATCCTGGTGCTCCATAAATAACAGCACTTGTGGGTATACCTGGAGCCAGTGGACTGGAGTGGTTCAAGAAGATGGCTCTCCACTAACTTCTCAAGGGGAGTTGGGGATGGGTAATAAACATTGACCTTGCCAGAGATGGTCACGTCCCGACAGCAAATAAAAAGTATCCTTCATCTATAACACAAAAGCCTATAAAGCTAAATGCTCCTTTTTGTGGAAAGTAGCCATCGAGCTCCATTTGCCATCATTCTGAGACTATCAAGTCCAATTCAATGGTATTCGTCAAAATGTTTCATCAGCACTGTCCAATCTAAATATTGACATTTTATAACAATAATTTCTGCTTCTTTCCACTAAGTGACCTTTATTTAGAAGGAGTCATTTTTTTCTCAGCAGGCTAAGAATAGAAATCTTTGCTTAATAGGAATGTATGTCAGAAACTGAAATACACTATCTATGATTAATAACTCAAACAGCACGCGGTGGATGCCTGCATTTTTCAATGTGATTTCAGGAAGCAGGTTTCCCTGATGGGAATGGAAAGTTGGAAAATGATTGCTTTAGTGCTGCGATTCAACAATATTCTATCTCGATACTAGTGTTGGTGTATCATGATGCACTCACCAGGTCAGCCAATCTTCTTTTGAGCATTTGCCATGTACTTGCATCCATTAATGTTTAACTCCATTGAATAGTAATAATTAATTGGAATTTCACACTAAATTTATTTGACTCGGGTTTCACTTATTGCTGCAAAAAGACGTTTTGTCAAATTTTTCGTATTACACTCATCAGGACAATTCACAAGGATACAAATTCAAGGGGAAACCATCTTTTTCGTGAACTGGAAGGTGCACTTGCTTTAAATTTCTGCCCGTGTTATTTTAACATACTGTATATACTCGTGTAAAAGTCAAATTTTTTAGACTTTTTTTAAGATTAAATTTGTGGGATTGACTATTACATGAATACCACTTTCGTGGGGCAGAAATTCATACAACAGTCCAAAATACCATATTATTAGCAGAAGCCCAAGTGTCTCTAAATAAATAAAGAAAAAAAAAACAAATTACGGTAATTACTGTAATATTTTATCTTTTAGTCCAGCAGGTAGCTTTTGTGCAATCTTAGTTTTCTGCCGAAGTGCTAAGTCATGCCTTCTCATGAACCTTGTGCACCATCCAGCACTTTCCTTAAAATCCGAAATTCCATCCTTCTTTGATTTGTTTCATGCATGTATTCGGATGGCTTCATGACTAACAGATTTTCCATTTTGACGATTTTCAAGTACTCACTAAGCAACTTTTTTCTCCAGTTGTGGCCATTGTTAGGATTACCTCAGTTGGCACACTCTCGTTTTGGCATTGTCTGAAGTTGGTTTGATATCTTTCTCCAGACTCTCACAAGTTTCTCCAAAACACAAAATTCTCTTGCTGCTACACAGTTATTTGTCTTCTCTGCAACTTCAATAACTTTCAGTTTAAACACTGCTGTTTTTTTGTTTTTTTTCTGGAGGCCATTTTAATACAAAATGAGGAAGAAATTTTAAACCACATAATAGCACAATAAAAAGATTCATTTCCTCATCGTAACATTTATCTACTGGATAATGGTATCACAAATGTTGGTTTGTTATCTGTGAAGACCTAGCGTCGACATTTACATGAGATATATGGAAAATTCCTGACTTTTTGGCCAAAAATAGGGGATCGACTTTTACATGAGATTGACTTATACTCACATATATACAGTAGGTATTAACTTGTTTATTTTAAATATTATGACTTAATTAAAATAATGAACAGAGGAATCTCACAAATACATGTCAAGCAAATGTTAAGGATAGTGCAGAGAGCTTTTACCACCAAGGCTAGTCAGGAAGGCTGTCTGGGTAGTTAATGTGAGAAACTGTGGGTGAACATTTTGGGCCTCACTGGAAGCATGAACAGACACAGATGAGATCTTAAAATATCAGCACTGGCTGGAATGTCAGTTTAGTTGTACCATTCCTGGTGCTGGCAGTGTTCAGTGCCAGGACAGTGACCTTGTCTACCTTCCTAAACTTGTTAAAGACCTCACTAAAGGGGTAATGTAGAATTTTCAGGGAAGTACACAGTTTGCTAGCACTCTTTGTTGCTAACCAGATGAAAGGAGACTGGTACAGACATGAACGGTAATTCCTAACTGTACCCCAATCCATAGTTGGATCCTTGGGGGCAAGGGATACTGTTGAACAGAAGGCTACTAACCAGTCTGCAGGAACCCCAGAGGCTGTACAACCATTGTGCAGGTGATCAGTCATCTGACGATGTAATTGCGGTGCCTGGACCACTTGGGTGGCACCCTCCAATAACTCCTGCAATAGACTTGGTCATTAACATTATCCTTCACAGAGGTGCAAGGGTGATGAGATCCTTTTAGGAAATAGCACTCTGCTGGTCACGGGCTGCCACTCGGAAAATGACTTGTTTATTCCTACGGTGCTTGCTTTCTGCCAGTCAGTTCCCTATCCATGTCAGTACACTATCCTGAATCCCATGCTTTTTAATTATAATTGCTAATCTTTTATAGGGGACCTTATCAAAAGCCTTCTAATAGTCCAAATAAACAACATCCCATTGGTTCCCACTTATCATCTCAAATAGTTGTATCCTCAAAAACCCCAGTCGATCTGTCAAGCAGTATTTCCCTTTTGTAAATCCAAGCTGACTCTGTCTGATCCTGTCACTGTTTTCCAAATGTTTTGCTATTAAATCTTTTATTGTGGATTCTAGCATTTTCCCTACCACTGACGTCAGGCTAAGCAGTCTGTAATTTCCGGTTTTCTCTCTACATCCTTCTTTAAATAATGGGGTTAGATTGACTTCCCTCCAATCCATAGAAACTGTTCCAGAATCTATAAAATCTTGAAAGGTGACCAATGTATCCACTATTTCTAGGGCCACTTCCTCAAGTACTTTAGAATGTAGATCATCAGGCCCAGGGATTTGTCAGCCTTCAATCCTATCAGTTTCCCCTCTACCATTTTCCTATTAATGTCGATTTACTTCAGTTCCTCCCTGTCACTAGGCCTGTATTCCCTGACACTTGTGGGATACCATTTGTGTCTTTTTTGAAGATATAACCAAAATATGTATTTAATTCGCCTGTCATCTCTTTCTTCCCCATTATAACTTCTTTCTCAGGGACCTATATTTGTCTCCACTAATTTTTTTCTCTTCACATGCCAATGGAAGCTTTTACAGTCATTTTGTATGTTCCCCGCAAACATACTCTCATTCAGTGAGATATCAGAGAGAAAATGGTCGCATTTAAACTGCTGGAGTGGAGAAGGTTGTTAATTTCCTTCTTACAGTGCTGAGCACTTCTTCAGACGGCTGAGGCTGCTTTAACATGGATGGCTACCTCAGGCCAGGCTGGTACAGCCTGGTATGTTGGCCTCCACTGCTGGCCCAGGTGGAAGAGGAAGTCCCATCTCTGCATCACACTGTCCAGCAGGCCCTCCAGATCCCTTCCAAGTGCCAATTTCTTGCTTTCAGCCGTGCTGTGACAAATGTCAGGAGCTGTGCAGAGCTGCTTTGGACTGACAGAGATCGAACAGGTGCACAACATTCTTTTTAAGATGGCACAGGGGATGCTGTTGAATTCCAGGAGATGTGCCGAGTGGCAAGTTGTTCTGGAAATAGCGCATGGTAAAATGGGGCCTGCATCAGATGTGACTGACACCTTAGGAGCAGGGTAGATAGTTAATGAGGTAATTTGGTAAAATACAGTGAGAAAACTCACTAGGCTTCAGGGTGAAAAACTCTCCAAATAAAAACTCAATGTAATACAAATGTAAACAGAAAGATCTGAAAGATTCAGCCCTTAAGCAAAGATTATTACTAAATAGTTTAAAGAGGTTTTAGAAACTCCTGATTGGTCTAAAATAATTGAGAAAGTGCACAGTTGGACAACCATTTATTTATGAAATAACCGTTGCAACATCAACCCAACAGAGTGTGCAATAATATCTGTAATCACTGCTTCCGCAACAATTGCAAACAGTGGATATAGCATGTAAGTACTTATACTTTTACATTTTAATGTCAGTATTTAATTACGTTATGGAGCGTTAACCCTCGTCTATGTAAATTTAAAATCATGTTGGCAGGGAGATGTACATTAGCACACTTCTGTTCAAATGCATATGGTATTAGTACTGTAAAATTTCATGTTTTCTGATCTTTAACAACAGTCTCACACAATTCTTAAGTCTGTCCATTCCCACCAAGTTTCTATGCAACTACCCTATTTTGCCACTTTGCATCTTGCAAGGACATTAATGCATGCATTTCATTGTCCTGTAGCTCTCTGTAAATGCCAGGAACTGAGTATTCAGCTACTGTGTGCTGGAAATACTTATTATGTTAAACTATTAAGTTAGTTTATAATAACTGGAACCATAACACTCTTTTTGAAAATGCACCTTTTGCTATAAAGCCATGCATATGATTCAAACTGTTGCAAAGCAACTTAGAAGAGCGAATCAGAACAGAAAATCCTTGTCTGTATAAATGGGAGAAGTAATTGCTGCAATAATTTGCTGGGAAAAACAACCTTGGCATCTTTCCTCAAGTCTCATTTTCTTCCTAATCTGCAGTCAGGTCATCTCAGTGTATGTAACAGGAAACAAACACCCAGCCATCATCTTTCCAGGTGGTTCTGGTGCATCCTCTTCACACTAGATGCACTTGACTGGCAACAACATCAAACCTCTTCTCCATTAGCATCTGAAAAATATCACCCACAATTATCCTGAACCATTTTAATGTGTCTTCTCTATAAGTGAGCAATGGTGTGACTGTTGACATACTTCATTTCATACAAGTGGCAGTTGATGCAGATAATATGTTGATTTTATTTTTAAACATTTCTTTATTCAGTATATTTAAATATCAGTCATCAGAGGAAAGTACAAATATGAGCTTAGCTGCAGTCTCCTTAACAGTGGTTTCGCAATGAATCTTTTTAAACAGATTTATAGATTCTTGGGGAGATTTCCATCTGGACCATCTGGCACGTAATCTAGCAAACCAAATCACCCAACCAATTTTTATTCAGTTGATTCCTTACAGTCCACTAATGCCACCCCATTATTCCTAACCTTGTATCCCTTCCAAACTGTTCCACCAGTTGTCCCAACTGTTCCAAACTGATCAGTCTACCTGTAGTCCTCTAAGACTCATCTGCTGGCTTTTCCATGGATGAGTATTCACTTGATTGGTGAATTTGTTGTCATTCAAATTTAAATAATATTTTAAGAGCTGTAGATCAGGCTTCTTGCTGGGAACACCAAAATTGATCTTCCCTCTGCCTGTTAATGTTGCACATCCTTACAGTCTTTAGTATTGTTGGTAAGCTTAAAGGAGGACCATTGTTTTCTTTATAAGCACCTCCTCAAGACAATGGTGCTCCTTTGACTATGTGAGAATTGGTTGCTTCCTGTCATTGCAGTGAACAGAAGTACTGACCCATTTTACTTTCTGTTTTCTTCATCTGATATAGGGACGAATTTGCAGAAAAGTAGGGAAGACAAAGAAAGCTTTCACTCGTAAAGAAGCTGAAGCAACATTCAAAAGTTTGGTGAAGACACATGAGAAATATGGCTGGGTTACTCCACCTGTATCCGATGGTTGAGGCATAGCGCTCCCAACATTTTCAACCACAAAAACACTTTCACCTTCTTTGTGCTGTGTATGATCCATTCCTTCTATTTCAGCTTCAGTTAGACATGGCGATACTAAAGAGACATTTACGTTATTTATGGAGAGAGATGTTTACAGATAAATGCCTGAAGGAACTTTTATTTTGGGGGAGATCTGTTTGATTGCTGAGATCAGGTTCAACTGAATTTGATTGTGCTTCATTGTGTTTGCATCATTTTCCTATCCTACTACAGTTTAGTATGCTTCTCTCCATGTTAATGAACAAATGGCATCGTATGTTCCATTTATCGCCATTTCACTAATTTAAATTTAAATGAAGCAGTTAATATTTAATACCCAGGTGGCAAGCATAAGTTGACATTTTGCTGTGCTGTTTTCACAGGTCAATGGTCAATGCAACTTGAAAATTGTAATTTCTGTGGAGCTGTGCTCTATCGTGGCTAAAATTAAAATTCTACATGTCATGTAGCTGGTTATTGATCATGGAAAATGAATCGTTCTAACTTCAACTCCAGTGAGACAAAAATAGGAGGGTTAATGTGTTTCAGCGTCGTTATTGATTGGCATTACTGTACATTATTTATGAAAACAGTCTTTGGCAGGGGGACCCATCTCTGCCATTCAAACCAACATCTCACAAGGTAAATGTGCCTATGTGCTAAATAATGTCAGGGTTAATAATAGAATTGTAAATCAAATGTGTGTGGGACTAAGGAAAGCAACATGCTTATGATAGTTTGTAGAGGAGTAGTTTTAAGACACTGCAGTGATACACTTCAAAGTCCTGCAATAAATACATGTCTTAAATGACTCAGATGTTTTAATTCCTACTGTATCTGCATGTTTAAGGAATCAGTGGTTGCTAGTTTGCTGAAAGAATGTTGCTGTCATTTGTTCTGTGTCAAGAGCTATTACATTTTGTCAAGTGGTAATGACATTTGTGTTTTTTTTTGTTTAATTTATTTGTGGTTTGCCAGATGCCTAGTCTTTTGAGCATGTGACAGACATTCTGACCGAAGGGAAAAACCTCAAGGAAACAAGTTTATGAAAAGTGTCTGAACGAGATCAATTGCACTTATCTTGTTATCTCTGTTTAGTTCTTTAATGACCAAGTAATTGGGGAGGCGTGTAAGAGGCAAAGAAAGTCAGAAGAATGGAAGAAAATATCATATTGGACAGAAAATAAATGCTCTTTTTAACCTGCTCTTCATTGTAGTTAATTATTGGACCTAGAATCTGGTATTTTTCTACTCATTTTGAATCATACAAATTATAGAGCAGATTATATGGTGAATCAATACACAATTTTATTTTCAATTTTCATGCAGAGCATTGGGCCCAAATATCCACCATGGAATCATAGGAACTTTACATTATAGATGAACACCATTCAAAAGAGCGACTCTGCTAGTGTCATTCCTCCTCCCTTTCCACACAATCAGCAACTTCATTCTTTTCAGGTGCTTATTTTAATTCCCCTTTTAAAGCAAAAATTGTATCCTTTAAGCGCAGTTTTCAGACAGTATGTCTCAGATCCTTATCACTTGCTGCCAAAAAGACTTTTCCTCATGTTACTATTGCTTCTTTTTCCAGTTGCCTTGAATTGGTGTCCTCTAGTTCTAAATCTTCTCACCAATAGAAAAACTTCCACATTAACTACTTTATCTAGATGTTCAGAATTTTGAACACCTTTTTCAGATCTTCTCAAAAGCTTCTCAGGGCATTATCTCAAAACCTTCAAATGATATGAAAACTGGAAGTATTTTGAATGAACAGGATGATAGAATTTTATCTACACCAGTTCTCTCAGCATTTTGACTTAGTGCCATCGGTCTGTATTTTCCCCATAACCCTATACATTATTTCTATTTAAATAATCTTCCAATGACTTCTTGAATACCTCAATTGAATCTGACTCCACCACACCTCTGGGTAGTGCAAACCAGATGACTTGCTGAATGTAAATGTTTTTCTCTCACCTTCCATTTGCTTCTTTTACAAATCACTTTAAAACTGTGTCCCTCATTGTCAATCTTTTTACAGATGGGAACGGTTTCTCTCTATCTACTTTGTCCTAAATGTTCATGATTTTGAAAACTTCTATTAAATATCCCCTCAGCTTTCTCTCTAATGAAAACAGTCACAATTTCTCCAATCTATCCTCAAAACTGAAGGAACTGATCACTGGGACCATTCTCATAAACCTCTTCTGCAGTCTTTTCATAGATTCCCATCCTTCCTAAAGTGTGGCACCCAGAACTGTGCACAATCCCTCCAACTGAGGTCTAGACAGTGTTTTTGGTTAGTTAAACATAACTTCTCTACTCTTGTTCTCTTTGCCCCTATTAATGAAGCTTAGGATATTATATGTTTTATTGACATCTCCCGCTACCTGGCCTGAAATCTTTGATAACAAATGCAGAAGTTGCTGGTAAAACTCAGCAGGTCTGGCAGCATCCGTCAAGAAACAATCAGGGTTAATGTTTCAGTTCCGGTGACCTTTCCTCATGACCTTGTCCCGTGACCCTTCCTCAGAACATCCTCCTCCTCACAGTTTACAATCCTTCCAAGTTTTGTGTCATCCCCCCAAACTCTGAAGTTGTCACCTGCTCACCAAGATCTAGATCATTTATGTACATAGGAAAAGCAGGAGTCCAAATACTGACCCCTGGGGATCTCCAAACCTTTATCCAGCCCAAACAATACCCATTAACCATTGTTCTCAGTTTCCTATCGGTCAAACAATTTGTATCCGTGTTACTGCTGACCCTTTTATTCCATGACCTATTATTTTCCTCAGAAGTCTATGTGTGGCTCTATATCAAATATCTTTTGTATCTATGTACACAATATTAACAACCTTGCTCTTGTTAATACCGTTTCAAAAAAAAACTCCAACAAGTTAGATGTGGTTTTCTCTTAAAGCCATGTTGACTGTTATGGAAAAAATGTGGACTAATTCATGTCTCAACTAATTCTAACCCAAATAATTATTTCTAGAAGTTTCTCCACCACCAATTTAACCTTTCTGGGATATTTTTTAATCCGTGGGATGTAGGCTTTGCTGGCTGGATCAGCACCTATTTCCCATCACTAATTGACCTTAAAAAGGTTGGGCTGAGCTGCCTTCTTGAACAGCTGCAGTCCATTTAGTATGTGTAGACCTACAATGCTTTCAGGGAAGGAGTTCCAGGATTTTTCCAGAAACACTGAAGGAACAGCAATATATTTCCAAGTCAGGACGGTGATTGGCTTAAAGGGAACTTGCAGATTGCGGTGTTCCCATGTATCTGCTGCCCCTCCCCTTCTGGAGGATAATGATTGTGGATTTGGAAGGTACTGCCTCAAGAGCCTTGATGAAATTCTGTTGTGTGTATAGATGTACGATGTGTGATACCTATCAAGCCGCTACTTTTTCCTGGATGAAGTCAAGCCTCTTGAGTGTTGTTGGATCAACACTCATTCTACCAATGGGGAGCATTCCATCACACTCTTGACTTGTGCCTTGTAGATGGTAGACAGGCTTTGGGTAGTCAGGAAGTAAGTTACTTGCTGCAGGATTCCTAGCCTTTGACCTGCTCTTGTAGCTACAGTGTTTAGGTTGTCCAGTTCAGTTTCTGGTTAATGGTAACCTCCAGTATGTTCGTACAACTTGTTTTGAACAAACTCGTAATTTCAACATTTATCCAGCCCTCTGGCACCACCCCAAATCTAAGAAATGGCAAAAGATAATTGCCACTGCAACTTCTCACTTCCTTCAATATTCTTGGATTATTTAATCCAGTCTCAGTGTCATATGTTCAGAATTGCACATAAAATGTTGAATTTTCCCAGCCCCTGAACAACATTGCCAATTGTGATTCAGATGGTAAAGTATACAGAGATTGGAAAATTGAGATTCTCAATGTCAAGAAACATAACTGATTCTCCGTCCAAGGTTTGAACAGCAAGATGAAGAATCTCACTATTGAGCATCAAAAGATCTGTTTGCATGTATTTACTTGTCATGAGTACCTAATTTTGCCCCATTTATATGCAGTTTTCTAATCTGCCACATGGTGGAGTGAAACTAGATGGCCTACTTGGATGCTCGCCACTTGCCCTAGCTTTTTGCACTTTCTGCCTCATTCAGAACTTGGTGGTTCACAGTAGTTCTGTCTTGTCTTGCCATTTAGTGTAGATGCAAGGCTAGGCAGCTTTTCATGGTTATCAGCAGTGATCAGTCAAGGGCATAGACATGTTTTGTATGGCACCATGCTGCATCAGTGTCACACCTACACCAGGTGCCAGCAGCTTAAGTGGCAAACACACTGCATGTGCTTCAGCCAAATAGTCATGTTTCAAAGTCTAAAAGGATTAGTCCTTGGCCAGGTCAGTTGGGTTAGGCAGTAAGGGTTCTCATCACAGTCATTCAAGGGCAACGTCCAACCTCAGTCAGAGCTTGGACACAGTCAATCTGCATCAGGGTCAGGGGTTCCACATCAGTACACTATAGGGACCGAGCTTCAGTCAGTGGTCATGGTCTCAATGAACCCGTGTGGGCAATATCAGCTCAAGACTGGTATTAGTAAGTGGGTTGGGGAGCTGCACAGAGATCAAAGATTCGATCAGGGCTACCTTTCGAAATTTGCCAGAGGTTTGACCATGATCAGTCCGGAGGTGTATGTTCACTGAAAATCAAGGCAAGTTATCAGGAGCCACTGCTGTGGTTAAGATGTTGGGGTATTCAATTGTGGGGATTGGAGGTGGCAGGTAATAATTGTGATGAAGAGTAAGTCAGCATGTAAGAGTAGGAAACAATAGTGCATTGGAGGGCATGGGTTACTGTGAGGGAGTAGTCATTGACTGTCACTGCCTCCCAGGCTCCAAACTGGGAAAAGTGCAGTATGATGGTTGGCATGTAGGCAGGGGCTTACGGTGTAATGTTGGGAGATGAAAACATCAATGAAAGAGTTGGGTGTGAATGTAGAAAGCTCAGAACTGATGGGATCAACAGGGTGTATCAAGAAGAAAGGAAAATGGAGCTTTGGGGAGGAGGCATGTCAGGAGGTCAACCAGATTGACAGATGGAGCCTGTGATTCATTCTGCACAGCACAGCCTGCATTGCCCTCCATCATTGTTCATGTCTCAAATACTTAATGAAAATGGATAATGGCTGTTAGCACATCTGGAGGAGTGGAGTAAGTGCTTATTCTTACGCTCTGAGCACACAGGGGCTATTTGTGAGCAAACGAGGCCCTGCAAGGGACAATTGCATGAATCAGACACATACACGGTACAGCTTAAAGTCATCTGTATCGTAATGTCCTGGATGTGAAGTGCATATTGTGTCCAATTGTATGCTGATCTTGACTATGTCATTGTCCATTACAAATTGATCATTGTCATCACTCTGAAGCAGAAGTAATCACAGGCAACCTTAAAAATCTCACCTGAGGGCTACATTTCACAAAAACAATCCAAAGTGTCATCGATAGCAGAAAGTGCTAGAGAGACTCATCAGACAAGAGAATGTTGAAAGAAACAGAGTTTACATTTTGAACCTGATATGACTTCTTCAGAGCTCATCTCAGAAGATTTCATAGGCTACACAAGGGCGCAGAGCTAATTTCCTTATAGCTTAAATTGTAAATATTTGCCAACACTTTTTATGCAATGCTGCCTTTCCTGGATGATGTTGGAATATAGGGATGAGTGAAAATGTCCTAACACACTTACAATCTCCTACTCTATTTGCACAGCATCACTGTAATGCATACATTGGAATTAGGTCCAATAAATCATAGGTACAGGGATTTCATGGGCCTCCTTGTCAGAGTCCACCTTCTCCCACTCTATGGAGATCTATGCTAAATTGTCATTTGTGAGTGATGTGACTGCTGACTGCTCACATTGGTAAGGGCAGTTCTCTTTCTGATATTGCCCACACAGACTCATTGAGACCATGACCTGTGGATCCAGCAACAATAGGGTGTCATTGCTGTGGCCATGGTGCTGTAAAGGTTCAGAGAAATTGAGGAGGAGCAGATGCACCACAACCCCAGGACCAGCAGCAACCTCCAGATTCTACCGAACAGCCTCCACATGCAGAAGTTTCAGCTCCACGTCATCTCAGGATGTGTACAGGAGGCCCAATGTCCATCGTCCTTGATACCATTTCCTTAAGATGAGCAAGGTCCTTTGCCATTGCAGACTGACGCTGTCCCAGAACACTGTTTCAGAACTGTGCCGAAGGCCGAAGCAGGACCCGTGTTCCAAAGGGGTGGGCAACCATCTTATCTCAAAGGCCGTCAAGGTGATAGCTGTGCTAAGTTTTTATGTGACTTGCTGCTTCCAAGGATCCAGTGGTAACCTCAGCAGGATCTCTCACACCTCAAACCAAAATGTATCCAGGCTATCACTGATGCAAGTTGAATCAGATCACAGCATATCACTTCATTTCCTTGTGCCAAGGTCAGTGCTGCAGCCCGGGCTGTAGCTTTGCCAACAAAGCTGGCTTCACCCAAGTGTAGGGCACTATAGACTGTACATACATTGCATTGAGAGCGTCATATCATAATGCAGCTGACTTCATGAACAGAAAATGGATCTATTCTGTCAATGTGCAATTCTGCAATCACAGGTACATTTTCAAAGTCACCAAGTACTCTGAAATCTACAGTGACACCTATATCCTTGAGAACATCCATGTTCCTGCTTAATTTTAGGGGCTGGATGCCTTACAAAGATGGTTGCTAAGAGACAAGTGTTATCCACTATAATCCCCAGAATAAAGCCAAATATGTATGCAATGCAGCCCATTCTTCCAGGGCTATTGTGGAGCAGATTATAGGCCTCCTGAAAGTGAGGTTGCAATGACTGAATCAGACTGCGTAATCCCATCATGCTGAGTCCTGCACAACTGGAACAGGTAAAAAGGGGATGTGATGGACACTGAAGACTGCAAGAGCAGCAGCACTCTTCTGAGGAGGAAGATGAGAACATTGAGCAGGGGCAACATCATCTCTACCATGATAGAGTAGAGTAATGTCGGGTGCAACAAGCAAGACAGGACTTCATCAACACTCAGTTCATATAAAATCTGAAAGAACTGAGTTCTGAAGACGGGTCACTGGACCTGAAACATTAACTCTGATTTCTCTCCAAAGATACTGCCAAACCCATTGAGCTTATCCAGCAATTTCTGTTTTTGACACAATTCCTATAGGTGTGACTGCAGTGATCATTCAGTGACTGTAAATTTGTTGCTGCGTGAAAAGTAAACCTCTGTTTGTTCCCGGAACAAATGCAATTCCCTTGATTTAATTTTACTTCATGTTTCTCATTGCTGAATGAAACTTACTGTTTTCAGCCATTTGAAGGCATTTCAATGCGTGATGCTCCCACATTGGACAATGAGAAGATGTTTCGCTACGCATGGGGTTAGGAAAAGGGTAGCACTCCCTTAGGTTCTAACATGGTATTATCATGTTAAAGATGGATTCCTGCATAGATGGATTCTTGTAGCTGCAGTTACAATGAGAGTTGATCAGAAGCAATACATTTATGAATGTGAGATTTTATTTGTGATGTAATTTTCACCTATGCCCTCAGAAGGGATTTTTTGGGTTCTCTGAAGGGCTATTCGTAACTGGCAGTGGTTGACATGATCATAGTTGGGCTTGAAATATGGAACCGATGACACAAATACCAGAAGATCCCAGCAGTGGCCAGCATATTGCCACTGGTGAGTGTAAAATAGCTTGAACATGATGCCATAGTCAAATGGTGTATGATAATGAGCAGCGTAAATTGCGTAAGAATTCACTTGAGCTCATGAACTTGAGCTCATTCAACTTGAAACTCCCCCCAGTTGACATTTAACTGAGTTTTTGGTAAAATTCAAGCCAATAATCCAGTGAGATTGAACCAGTCTTTTGTAAAGATTCATGATAACGTCTTTGCTTTTGTATTCTTTGCCACTATTTCCAAGAGACTAGGATCCCATATGCCTACTTAACCACTTTCTCAAGCTGCGCTACCACCTTCAGTAATTTGCACACATGTAACCCAGGTCTGTATTCCTGCATCCTGTTTAACATTAGATGCTTTAGATACATTGCTTCTTTGTGTTTTTCCTATCAAAACGTATCACTTCACAGTTCTCTGCATTGCATTTCATTTGACATGTGTCTGCACAACATTTTCAGATTTTGTGTCATTTAAAACCTTTGAAATCATGCTGTACACACACAAGCCTAGATCTTTAATATAATGTAATGTAATTTAATCGAGAAAGCAGTTGTTCCACAAATAACCACAGTCTGCATCTTTCTCCATTCTATAAAGCAATGGTTCACCCACTGCTCTTTTTCCTGTCACCCAACCAATTTCCTAAAATTCCACTACCATCCCTTTGATTTTGCGGGCTTCAACTTTTATGATAAGCGTATTATGTGACACTTCAGCAAATATTTTTGGAGATGCATGTGCACCACATCAAGCATATTACCCTCTCTTATCAAAAGCTTAATTAAGTTTGTTAAACATGATTGACCTCAAAGAACTCACTCTTAGCTTCCCTTAATTCATCCATTATTCATGTTTTATTTTCATTATATTCATCCTCAGCGTAATTTGCAAGATCAGCATTCTTTTACCCATTTTTATTTGTCTTGGATAGCCGGTTCAACAACTGAATATCTTACTGTGCCCATGTTGACATGAGCCTTAAAGCACACAAAATTTTGAGTGGGTAAGGAAAGCAAGTTTTATCACCTTCAAGGCATTAATGAAACAGTTGTTTTTGTTTTCAATAATCAGACAGTGCTATGGTCACTTTCTACTGAAAGTAGATATTAATTTAAATTTTAAAGTGAATTAAAATTCCAACCTGCCATGATGGAATTTAAAGTTACCTTTTCAGGCTGATCAGTCCATGCCTTTTGATTGCTGCTTTCCTAAGATAATAGCATATGTCACCATCTATATCAAATTGCAAAGATTTTTAGCTTATTAAAGAGGATTCAAGGTATTTTTCAAACTTACAGTTGTCCCAGCACCCTCCCCTAACAGCAATCGGTTCATTCCAGATTTCAAATGCTACTCACAGTTACACCTGGTTTCTCACATTGATTATTGCTGGAGCTAGGAAAAGAATTTCTGAAATGCATCAGGAGACTTCCTTGAGCTTTGTCAAGATTTTACCAACTTTTGAGCAATATGTATTCAGCAAATTCTCTGACGGCTTCACCAATACAAGTGCTCTGTCAATTTGCCTTATTGGACATCTTCGAGGAATCATTAATGGAAAGGGAAAACCTAGTCATTGGCATCACGCTAAACATTCTTTTGGCCTGGATGAGAATGGGAGGAGGACACGAGCCAGGAAAAGGTGAGCAAATTGCTTACAGAGAAGAAAGGGACAAGAGGGCAAACTTTCTCCCCGCTGTGATGCAGGACACTCTTAGACCTTCAAGACCTGTTTCAGGAAGACATGCTGAACAACTACAGGCAACCCTATTCAATTTGGGGTCCAATGCATTAAAAAAACTGCAATTAAAAAACACAAAGGTTGCATTTACATTGCCTTTCATAAAGACACCCAGGGCTTTCCAGCTAATCAAGTACATCTGAATTATATTCATTGCTTTCATGTGGGAAATGTGGCTGCCAATGTGCACATTGTAATGTTCCACAAACAGCAATGTGAAGATGACCAGATAATGTGCTTTAATGAGGCATAAATATTAGCCAGGATGCCAGAGAAACTTTCCTACTCATCTTCATATTGTACCATTGGACCTTTGTACCCCTGCGCTCCCTGCCGTCATCTTCAACCTAAGTATTATACACAGGGCTCTGGAGTGATACATGAAGGCACAAGCTGCTGACTCAGAGGAGAAATAGCACACCTGCTGAGCTACAGCACGGGGAGTGCAGAAGCTGCACATTTGGCCATACCTTTCTTTTACATTTATGCAGAATTTGCTGGAAGATAGCTGTAAGATGTGGTTACAAATCCAAAAGAGTTTTCTGGTAAAAAAGCAGAAAGTTCTCATCTCTTTATTGTCATGTAAAACACTGAACAGAATCCAATCCTCTATGGCAAACCAAGCCAGCAGTGAAAAATACAAAGCCAATCATCAAAACAAACGATGCCTTAGATTGTACTACAAAGTGTCCTAAGCTATAAAAGAGTCCTAAAGGTCAGAAGAATTCATAATCATTTGAAATTCATTTTTATAGCCAACAAAATTGCATTAGCTCTGTGATTGTTTTTGAGCATTGTGTCACATTCAGAATTGTCCATTGTACTATTGATAATCAATGTTCCAGAAGGGGATGAAGTGATCTCATGCTTTAATTAGGTTCAAGGCCTCCTCCAATGAACAGAAGATCTTTCTTTTCTGTCTGATTAACATCTTGTACCAACAATAGTTTGTTAACCTTATCTTAGAATTGTTGGCTTCTCTGAGTTTATGAAACTGACTTGAAATTGACAGCCAAGCAGTTGGGGTGGCGGAAGAGTTTTTGAATATCTTAAGAGATTGATAAATTTTTGATAAAAATAGAACAGGAAAGGTTTTTGGGCATAAGCAAAAATGTGGAATTGAGGTTGCAATTAAATCAAACATTATCTTAGCGAGTGGAATACTAGGTTCGATGGCCTACTCCTGCTCCACATTCATACGGACATTACTTATGTCCCATGAGTCTATTTCCTGGGATGAAGGCGTTGACATGTCAAGAACAGCTAACCAGTTTAGGCTTTTATTCATTAGAGCGTAGAAGATTAAGCGGTGATTTTATTGGAACTTACAAGATTCTGAGGGGCCTTGACACGGTAGTCGTTGAGATGTTTCCACTAGTGGAGTAATCTTACCTGGGGACATAGTTACAGAATAAGGGCACACTCATTTAAAATTGAGATGCAAAGGAATTTCTCCAGGAAGGTAGTGAATGTCTGGAATTCTCTACCCTGGAGAGTTGTGGAGGCTAGAAGATAGGTTTTTGAAATATCGAGGAGTTGACAGCTATGCTGAGCTGGCATGAAAGAGAAATTGAGGTCTAGTGCAGATCAACAATGATCTTGTTGAACGTTGGGAAGGCTTTGGGGACAAAATGGTTTACTTCTACTATTTCTTATGTGTTTATGTTCACATTTGATGTGGTGTGGTACTCCTCAAGCAATATAACCAGTAGTTCTCTCTCTCTCTCTCTCTCTAATGGTGTGAAATTCCTATGGTCCTTTGTGCACTAATTACCAATGATAAAGCATTAGAGTATATTTTTATCTTCTGGGTGCACACCAGCAAATCTCTTGTGGCTGAATGGGGGCTCATTTGGAGAGACAGGTCTCATTTTAATGCCACTGATGAGCTGCATAGTCTGAATGGGCAATCCACTGACGCTCATCAGCTTCAAGTCAGCACAATGTCAGAATCATCATGCATCATGCCAGGCTGCTAGTAGAAGACCAACACGAGATGGTTGTGAAGATGGCTGAAGCCAGGGCAACAGCAAGCCATAGCATTTTAGTGGAACCAGGAGGAACATTCTTGTTCTTTACAAATACTCAAAAATGTAACCCTGATATGTTAATTTTAATTGACCAGTTTTCTTCAGGTCTGTTGGTTATGCCACTTAATTCAAGGACTTTGTCTGTTCCTTCACCCATATATCACTGAAAATTGAAAACAGAGTTACTACATACAATTACTACATAGGACCCCAATTTGGATATCTAGCCCTGACCCTGAAGCACTGCAGTCACTGAAAAGACAGCTCTCTATGAAATTATGGCAGCAAAACTGTGGTGTGTGTCTACCAATCTCGTTTTAAGGTCAGTACTGTCCCATTAATGTTGATTGGAGCAATTTAAAATCAGCCATAAAATCAGTGTACTCCAAGTCTTTTTATAGCAAAAATCTAGTTTCCTACATAACTCAGCAAGATAATTGAGTATGTGGGTCATAAAAATCAGGAAGGTTCCAGGTTTACACCCTGTACTGAGTTACCCAAAGCCAAACTAGGCAGCAGTAAGGGATCTAATTAATGACATCATTGACACAAATTTATGGACGGGAAATCATCCCAGACTTCCATTCTTGATCCTTATCTAGAGGATATGGATGGAAGTATACATGTATGAACATTAAAATAAGACTTGGGGGTCTGTGACTCTCTTTTATTTTGTGATTTTGTGCCCACACCAAAGAGTTTGAATTCAAGAGAAGGTGAGGTCCAGAAGTGTCTTCCAGCTTTGGCTTCTTGGAAATCTGTTGAATACTGAAAGTAACTATGCATTATAATCTGAGATATGCCAGGCTCTAATCTTATTGTTATATTATTAAGAAACTACACCCTGAACTCTATCTATCTTCCATCTTTTAACTATTGATCTAACTATTGTCACCCACACTATGCTATTTAAGCTCAGAGGGGAGCAACTTTGTGATATTATCACTTGTTTGCTCCAGGGTCTGAAAGCTCTTACGCAACAGATTCCATTGCCAAATACAAATACAGAGGCCTGAGTGAAGTATCCATTATTTATTTCTGGAAACAAGAATAAGCCCATTTTAGCAATATGTAATTCAGATATTTTTTGAAGCCAAGGCTATGAATGAGCATTAATTATGATATCTTTTATCTTCTTTGACGTTTCTGCCACATAAACATAGTCCAAATATGGAGGCTTCCTTGCTCCAAACTTTTTTTCAATTAAAACACATTCGGCCTTTCAAGCCAGAGAGCATAGTGACTTCCTCTGACAGGCCAGCCTGTAGAAATAGTAAACCAAGACAGAAACAAGCTGGGAGGGCCTCTAAGCCAGCCTGGAGAGCTGCTCCCTGATGTACTGCCAGGGACCATCTCCAAGAAACTACAGTGTCCCTGCTGTTCCTGTTCAAGTTAGAACCAACTGGAGAATCCTAGCCAGCCTCTGCCAACAGGATTTGACAGGTCTTTAAGTGGGCAAATTGTCTATACACCAGTGCAAGGCTGGTAGCTCTGCCTACTCCTCCCTTCAAGCCTTCCCAGGAAAAAGGCCCAGAGACAAGATGGAGTTGGGGACAGGCATACCAGCCAGTCCCCCACTATCGTGAATCTTCTACAGAACCGATTACTATTCTCATCATATATACTTGATGTAAGTTATAGATATTTACACCTATATTAACATTATATATAATGCTCTATTCTCACTCTCTCACATGCATTCCATCAATTCATTGTCAAAATAATTCACTCTCATAAAGCTAATTAGATATTAATAATGTTGCCTGACAAGCAATCCACAGCTCACCACTAAATTGATAATTATGAATAGTATGTGGCCCATAAATTAATTATTTCTCTCATTTAATTACTCAAACCTGACATCTGATTAATCATTCCTTAGATTCACAACTTTCTTAAATGAAATGTTACAGTCATTCAGTTTCAGCTTTGATCAGATCCTAAATATTGATGAATAGCCTACAAATTCAGCAGAACAGTTTGGGTGAAGAATAAAACTAAATTACAAAACACAGATTTCTACATCTCCTGTGCAGTTAGGTTTCATTTATGAATCCACATGTAGCACCTCTTCCTTTCTGGGATCCAAAGATGTTCATCACATTCCAAAAGTGCACAGTGCAGCAAATTACACATGGTCAAAGTCATAAGGATAGACATGCAATGAAGATTGTAAAAATCTGCAATAGTTATTGTCCTAAATAACGATTTTTATGTAATTATTATATTATCAGTCATTTCTTTAAGAACAAGACTTAAATATTGGCAATATTAGCAGAACAATCAATTTATATGACATTAAGCAGTTTTGACATGGTACTGTAGGGTTACTAGTCAAGATTGGACATATTCCTGGAGATTTCACAATGGAATTTCTCCCTCAGTCATCTAGCCCCTACACTCCTATCATTGGTCATCCAACACTTCCATTCTAGATGTGCATCTTCTTAGCACATGCCATGTGAACAAACTCCTTTGGCAGGCTTGTCAATCTCCAAAGGAGACAGGACCAGAGGCAGATGAGGGCACAAATTCAGGTGCCCGACCAGCAAGCTGGCTCTCCGATGCAGTTCTACTCCCAAGAATCCCAGATGTCTGCCTTTTTCAAACAACACTCTTTTCCTCCTTCTGTCATCCAGACAGCCCTCCACCGTGCCTCCTTCATTCCCCATTCCACAGCTCTAAACCACCACCTCCAAAAATAATAAAGATAGGGTCCCCTTGTCCTCACTTTCCACTCCACCAGCCTCCACATCCAACATATCATCCTCAAACACTTCCGCCAATTCCAATTCGACCCCACCACCCGGAACATCTTCCACTCCCCATCCCTCTCTGCCTTCTGCAAGGACCATTCCCTTTGCCACTCCGTGGTTTGCAGCACACTCCCCACCAACTACTCCAACCCACCTGGTACCTTCCCCTGTAAAAGATGCAACACATGCCCACACACCACCTCCCTCACCTCCTTCCAGGGCCCTAAACAATCCTTCTAGGTGAGACAGAACTTCACCTGCATCTTCTCCAACCTAGTCAATTGCATCTGGTGCTCCCGATGTGGTCTTCTCTGCATCTAGGTGACCATTTCACCGAGCAATTTTGCCTGGCCTGTAACAGCCAACCTAACCTCCCGGTCACCGCCCATTTCAATGCTTCCTTCCCCCACTCCCCCTCCAACATGTCTGTCCTTGGCCTCCTCCAGTGTCGTAGCAACTTGCAACGCACTTTATCTTCCGCCTGGCACCCTGCAGCTTGGAGGACTCAACATTGAGTTCTCCAATTTCAAATAACCTTGCCATATATCGTCCAGCTCCCTTTCCAGACCCACTTCCTCCCTTCCATTCCACCTTCTGACCCTCCCTTCCAGCCACCAACCATATTCATCCCTCCCATTGAACAACCAGGTCATACCTACTACCAGTGTCCACCTATCACCTCCATTCTACTACCCTTTATCTGCAGCTCCCCCTACCCTCTCATCCAGTACTGAAGAAGGGTAATACCTGAAATGTTGACTTCTGCTTTCCTCCAGATGCTGCCTGGCTTGCTCTGTTCTTCCAGCCTCCTGTTTGTCTACCTTGGATTCCAGCATCTGCAGTTTTGTTTGTCTCTCCGAAGCAGTGTTGTCTTTCTCACAAATTTAGTAGAGGCATTAAGACCTGTTGGCAAGCCATATGAATGAAGCATTTCACCAATTCAGCATCCAAATGATTCATTTAAGAACCCATTGGTGTGACTCCTGGTTCTCATAATTTAGAAATAATTACACTTTGGACTTAAAATGCTGGAGCTTCATAAATGTTTTTCTTGTATCCCTCCATCTAGCTGGTCAACTGAATGACTGATACATTGAGCTAAATTATCCCATGATTTGGCTAAGTGCTAAATTTGATGAAGATTGCCTTAGTCCTGGAGATGAATCGACAATGGAGACTGTAGGCAAAACAACAGCCAAGAATTGGTGTTGGGTGCTTTAAAAATGCTCATTTGCCTCCTTATGCCCACTTTAAATACCTTTCCAAGAATTAGTTTTATAGAAATGTGCCTGCTTTGTTCAGGATTCTGAAGAACAATCATCTTGGCTCCAAAAGGATGACTTTCTTTCTTCACAGATGCTGCTACACCACTTAAGTGTATCCAACACTTTCTGTTGTCCATAAAGAGATTACTGTAAGTTGACATAAAAAATTAAATGTTTTTTTCTTGTTATACTGTGGAATTAGGGTGAGCAGGAGCACTCCTCCTGATTTGTTTTGGTCACTGCCAGAACTACATAGCTCCCTGCTCCCCCGCCAATTGCCTCCCCCTACTGCTAATGTCACAGCAACTCTAGATTAACATCTTTGCTTCACTGAAGAACAGCCTGCGCTTGCCTGCCTTATTAAAGTGAGGGCAGATGTTCAATGTCACACCATTAGCATACCTGACTGTAGAAATAGATTTCTACCCTAATTTATTTTAAAGACAGTGAGCAAAAAGATCATTAATGTCCTTTTTCAGGCATGGCTGTCATGATTCAAGAACTGCCCATTCCTCCTCATCAAAGTGGACTGCACCCAAACTTCATGCTGGTTTCTTAATTGCATGATTTCCGTGTGCAGCCCAGTGTGACTCACACTGCGGGATGGCTGTGTGCACAACAGAGGACCCAAAAGTGTTCAAGGTTGCCATATGTTTTAGCTAGCCTCCAGCTCTGAAATGTAGACTGTCCCACTCAAAGGGAACCTACACTGAATCAAAGGAGACTAATGCTGACTGCCAGGGCTGCAAATGGAGAGAATTAAAATGGAACATAAATGCAGAGAAAAGGGCCAACCGTAAACAACAATTTTTATTGCAAGAAATAAAACTCTGGGTCTGAATGAAATCCCTTCCCTGGATTTTGATTATAGGAGCTGATATACTAGCTTTTTCAAGAGTCTATCACTACTGACAGTTTACCAGAACAGTGGCACACTCAAAGAAAGGGATTAAACTGATCTGAAAAAGTATAGATAGGTGTCTCTCACTAGTATCTCACGCAAATTGCTTGAACATTCCATTCATTCCTATGTCATAAAGATTATTAAAACTCAAAATATTGTACCCTATGCAGTCAGTGTGATTTTGGGGCAAACTATCTCTGAATAGACAACTTTTATAGATTTTTTTTTAGCTGAAACTACTTACACTGCAATACTAGATTTCTCCAAAACCTACAACAAAGTTCTTCAGGAAAAGATTTTGTTCGAACTCCTTTGCTATTTAATCAGGGAGACACTATTAATTTGGTTCTGGCACTGTCTTTACCAACGGAAGTCAAAGACTGCGATGGGGAATCATCTATTCAAGATGTCCTCTCAAGTGCCCTAGGAAACTATGTCAGAACCATTATTCCTTTTGACATACAGATATAATGTTCTAAGAAGGGAAGGTGTGACCATTTGCAGATGACTGCATGGATAACACGTTAAGAGGAGATCATAGCTATTCATTGCAGATGATCTTCTGGATTTACATTAAAGGCAGGACAAATGGGAGATGAAATTCAGCGTCAAACATCACATGTCATGTTGCCAATAAAAATAATCCACCAATAAGTAACTTTAAATTCTGTCAAATTCTCCAGTGCACTGTCTATGGTTCATCTTAAAAATCATTGGGGATTCTGCATTCAACGGATTACATTCAAAGCAAACTGTTTTTATGGATCTCTTAGGTGGGATTTTTGATAATACAAGAAAAATATCAGTCATAGCTTACCAAACATTTGTTCATCTAATTCTAGAATATGCAAATTATTAAGTGGAATCCTTAAATGGCAAGGAATATAAGTAAGATTTAAGTTATCAAAAGGTATGCTGCATGGATCAGTAGGAAAATATATCCGTGTCAATTCCTTGATCAAAAATTGGAGTAGGAATCACTACAGCGAATGTGGGAGAAAAAATTAGTTTGCCAATGTTTCATAAAATTGACAGAAACAATAACCTGCAGCTTTCCAGCAAAGACGAACATAAAGTGGCCATCCACAAAAACTACAAAGGCCATCTGTTTCCAAGAAAATTTATCAATAATCTTTCTTCCTAAAGACAATGAATCAAGCTGTCAAAAGGAAATAGTCATATCACCATCAGGTGAAGCAAGGGTGTCTCATTCTGAAGAAAACTTGGTCTCAGATTGAGGAATACGTGGTTTCAGGCTGAGGAGGGGATTGTCTCAGGCTGAGGAGTCATAGAGCTATACAGCATGGAAACAGACCATTTGGTCCAACTCATCCATGCTGACCAGATATCCTAAATAATGTTAGGTCCATTTGCCAGCATTTGACCCATATCCCTCTAAACCCTTCCTATTCATATACCCATCCAGATGCCTCTTAAATGTTTTAATTGTACCAGCCTCCGCCACTTCTTCTGGCAGTTCATTCCATACATGCACGACCCTCTGCGTGAAAAGGTTGCCCCTTAGGTCCCTTTTAAATCTTTCCCCTCTCACCTTAAACATATGGCCTCTAGTTTTGGACCCCCCTACCCTTGGGAAATGACCTTGGCTCTTCACCCTTTCCATGCCCCACATGATTTTTTAAACTTCTGTAAGCCCTCTGACGCAGCAGGGAAAATAGCCCCAGCCTATACAGCCTCCCTGTAGCTCAAACCCTCCAACGCTGGCAACATCCTTGTAAATCTTTTCTGAACCCTTTAAAGTTTCACAACATCCTTCCTATAGTAGGGAGACCAGAACAGAATGCAATATTCCAAAAGTGGCCTAACCAATTTCCTGTACAGCTGCAACATGATATCCCAGTTCTTATACTCAATGCACTATCCAATAAAGGCAAGCTTACCAAATGCCTTCTTCAGTATCCTGTCTACCTGGGACTCCACTTTCAAGTATCTATGAACAAAGGTATCTTTGTTCAGCAACACTCCCCAGGATCTTACCATTAAGCATATAAGTCCTGCCCTGATTTGCCTTTCCAAAATGCAGCACCTCACATTTATCTAAATTAAACTCCAACTGCCACTCCTCAGCCCATTGGCCCATCTGATCAAGATCCCGTTGTACTCTGAGGTAACCTTCTTTGCTGTCCACTACACCTCCAATTTTGGTGTCATCTGCAAACTTACTAACCATACCTCCTATGTTCACATCCAAATCATTCATGTAAATTATGAAAACCGATGGACCCAGAACCAATCCCTGTGGCACACCACTAGTCACATCCTCCAGTCTGAAAAGCAACCCTCTACCACCACCCTTTGTCTCCTATCTTCGAGCCAGATCTGTATCCAAATGGCTAATTCTCCCTGTATTCCATGTGATCTAAACTTACTAACCAGTCTACCATGAGGAACCTTGTTGAACGCCTTACTGAAGCCCATATATTTCACATCGACCACTTTGTACTCATCAATCCTCTTCGTTACTTATTCAAAAAACTCAATTAAGTTAATGAGACATGATTTCCCATGCACAAAGCCATGTTGACTATCCCTAATTAGTCCTTGCCTTACCGAATACATATAAATCCTGTCCCTCAGGATTCCCTCCAACAACTTGCCCATCACTGATGTCAGGCTCAATGGTCTATAGTTCCCTGGCTTTTCCTTACCATGTTTCCTAAATAGTGGCACCATGTTAGCCAATCTCCAGTCTTCCGGCAGCTCACCTGTGGCTGTTGATGACACAAATATCTCAGCAAAGGGCCCAGCAATCCCTTCCCTAGCTTCCCTCAGAGTTCTACGGTACACCTGATCAGGTCCTGGGGATTTATCCACCTTTATGCATTTTAAGAAGTCCAGCACCTCCTCCTCTGCAATATTGAAGATAGTTCCCCTGACTGGGAACGGATGAATGATCTCGGACTGAAGATGGTGTGGTTTCAGGCTGAAGAGGGCCTGGTCCCAGGTTGTTATGAGCCCTCTGTTATAAGCCACCAAATCTTCAAAAGGGAGCAAAAAATGTTGCAAATGTATGTAATCCATGAATCCTGATGACTAAAATGTGATGGGGTTGCAGTGCACCGAGCAGCATTAGAATTTGCTGGTGCTGTGATTAGAGGATGGCACTTGAAGGTTGTATTCACCGACCTTGACTCCTCATGTTTGAAAGCATTACAGCCAGACCCTCAGGGCCAGACTCGTTGAATTGACCTCTGTGTCTACTTTTTTTCCATTCCCTTTGCAGCATCTGCCTTAAGGGTTCTCCTGTCCCCTGTTGAACATCTCTGTCACTCAGCTCTCCAGCACCGTATCAGGGTAACTCAGAGCCCCTGTCTGACTTGCTGCCTCATTGGTTCTCTTTATTCTTTCTCAGTGATACAGCTCCACAGCCTTTTACAGTAAAGATGTGCACACTGGCTTTAAGATACGCAGAATAGCTTCATCTCATGCTAGCTACGTATGCATCTTGGCCTCAGTTAGGGGCATATTCAGAGCTAGGTTGCAAGCTGTAAATGTGTTGGTTGGCAGGCAATACGAAGTTTGTGTCTCACCTACATCATCTCAATTGAATGCTGAGCAAATTATACATCACAATCCTCATGTTCAAAGGCCAGCAGTACCTAATTTTAGCCCTAAAAATAAAAGCAGATCAGAGATATTTACCAATTCAGAATCACAATTGTCTTGTAAATTGAATGATAAGCTGACAAAAAAGAATTTAAAGGAAAGGCTATGTGCTGCTAGATTCTATAATGCTAAATATCCCCTTCAAGCCACTCTCAAGGCTGTGGTTAGAAATTTGACTGAGAAATTCAACAATGCAGCACCTTTTAAAGGCACTTAATAGCCTCCTGATCATTCAGTATGGAGAGCAGAGAACACATGCTCATTGCAACCTGGAATTGTAGTGTCTATCTATTACCAGTGGACAAAAAGGCCATGTTGGGTGCACATCCACATATAGCAAGCAATCCTTGTTTGAGGCTCCTGCTGTAGGTCTACTTGCCCTGAGGAAGTTGGCATTGGGTGTGATATAAAGCAGTCAATTCAGTCCTATCAGCTTTTCACTAGGCAAGTTAAGTAAATTTGAGCTTGCAGCTGCATTTTTTAGTTCAGTTACAGAAAGATTTCCTTTGAATGAGTAATATGTGGTTACTTGATTAGGTGGTGCAGTGGCTCAGTGGTCAGCACTGCTACCTCACAGCACCAGGAACCTGAGTTCAATATCTGTGTAGAGTTTGCATGTTCTCCCCACGTCTGCGTGTGTTCCCTCTGGCTGCTCTGGTTTCCTCCCATGGTTCAAAGATGTGCAGGTCAGGTGGATTGGCCATGCTAAATTGTCCATAGTGTCCAAATATGCAGGCTCAGTGGATTAGCTATTGGGAAATTCAGGGTTACCAGGATAGGGTAGATGGATGAAGCTGAGTGGGATACCCACCAGAGGGTCAATGTGACTCAATGGGCTGAATGGCCTGCTTCCACACCGTAGGGATTCTACGATAGAGATTCAGAGAAAATTACAAGAAAACCTCCTTCACAAACCTCCTGAATTTATTGCGAACATGAAGATAAAGATGCAAATAAACTCCCTACAGTTCATTTGCATTTTCAGAGGCTTTCAAAAACTTTAAAATGGAAGTTTTCTGATTTAAGTGGAAAGCAACAAGGTTCAGTAAGAAGATGGTTAAAAAGTGTGAAGCAGACAGTAGTCAAGAGTGAGTGTTAGATAGGAGAATGCATTGAGACACCCTTCAGGACCAATGCTTTGATCTCTGTTATTTCCAACTTTGAAAGACTTCATGATTGAAACTTACAATACAAAAAATAAAAGTATGGTAGAGACAGGATTCAGCTAAATGACTTACAGAAAGATTTAAATCAGTTATACAATTGGGTAGACAAATTAAATTTAGCATTATTAAATGTAAAGTACAGGATGTTGACCAAAGTGTATATCATGAGCATGAAATGCTTAAAATTAAGTTAGCACAAGAGGATGTATAGTAGTAGTATGTAAAGTATTCTAGACTTGTCACTCTTAATCTCTAAACCTACTTTGATTGTGAAATATTCAGCCATTTAAAGTGCAAACATCCAGAGGTTTGTTAATGCTTTATAATGCATCAGTGAGACCATTCTTAAAATGCTCTCCTCTGTCCAGCTCTCCTGCAGCCGCCAGGCTGCCTATTTGGCTGGCTGCTTGGAAGAAGGCAGATCGACATGATGCAAAGCATAAAGCTGGGACCCCAACCTTGCTAGGACTTTCTGCCACTTTTGGTCTCAATTGTTGTCTTCCTACCAGCCCATAAGTATCAGGTTGATAAATGCAGTGGTAATTTAAATGTACTACAATATCTCAGCGAAATTTCAGTTTACCTTTATGATAATTATTAATACATATGAAAATGGTGCAGGGATGGATGCTGAAACAAAGTAGTGATCATTTGATGCCCCTCTCTACTTGACTCTGCTATCTCTGGCAAAAAAGAAGTTAAGCTACTCTTTGTCTTTGATCAGGGACAGTTTCAAATTTCATGTTATACAAGGATGTATGGATTTAAAAGCCTTATTGCTGAGATGTGCCTTAAGCACCATCCGCTGTGAAAAATGTCATACAGACTTGGTAGGAAAATAGCTTGGGATCTGGAAAGAGTAAGACACCATGTAACTACCTCACACTCTCTGTGGAGGGGGTACAGAGGAGGTTCATTAGGTTGATCCCGGAGGTAAGGGAGTTGGCTTATGAGGACAGATTGAGTAAACTGGAGCTATGCTCATTGGGATTTAGAAGAATGAGGGGGTATCTTATAGGAACATTTAAGATAGGATATAAGTAGGGATGTTGTTTCCATTGGTAGGTGGTAGTACTTTTATACCTCAGTGCAAGTTTTGCAAACTTTCATTTCAGTGTGAGCAACCAGCAGCTGCAATGTGTTCTCTTCCAGAAATTGTTATGGAATGTGACTAGGAACTTCAAGTTCTGCTTTCAAGTCCTTCATTTCCAAGAAATTTGTTTTGCTTACTCGGCAAGAAGACAATTCATACACATAATGTAATACAATGTAATTGCTTGAGGACGTATTTTGAAATCTACATTCCGACAATTTCTGAACTCCCAATGAAGTACAAACTGAAAGCAGATGGGCGGCCTTGCTTGATCAGTGAATGCATGGTTACTGCAATTGCCCCTAGGAAGATTCATAATCAAACCTGTTAACTTTGCCCCCAAATAAAAAAAAACAGTAGCCTACTCCAGAGCAGTAGCTTGTTCTAACAAGAAGTCCCTGGACTTGAAACAATTACTCTGCTTTCTTTCCACAGATGCTGCCAGGCTGACTGAGTTTCTCCAGCTATTTCTGTTTTTTGCTTCAGACCTCAAGCATCTATAGTTCTTTGTTTTATTATAGTTGCTAGCTCATCCACTTTGTACATGGTCACTGCCATTTTGTGAGATTATTACACAGATATGACCTAGCAAGGTTCTAACTCATCATAACCTGAGATCCCACTTTGCTATCTCCAATTTACCCCTATCACACTGGCCATTCTCTGTGCAACCCAATATAGTAAAGCCTACCGCCAGGATTGAATTGCTTGCTTACCTCAGAACTCCTTGGACGGCCCTGGAAATGCCTCTTGATCATAGAATCATATAGTACAGAAGAGGTCCTTTGGCCCATCAAGTCTGTATGGATATATTAAAAACATGACAACCTACACGAGGCAAACTTTTCCACACTGGGCCCAGAGCCTTGAATGTACAACACTAAATGTTGTCCAAGTATTTTTACAAGTTTGGGAGGTTTCCTACCTTAACTATCCTCCAGGCAGTGCATTCCAAACTGTACTACTCTATTTGTGAAAAACGTTTTCCTAAAATCCCCTCCAAGCCTTCTGTCCTTCACTTGAAAATTATGCTCCCTTGTTGCTGGCCATTCACTTACGGGGAAAAGCTGCTTCCTATAAACCCTGTCCATGCCCCTCATAAGTATACAGTTTTGACAGTAACCCCACATCCCCAACCATCTTTGCTCCAAAGAAAACAATCCAAGTTTATCCAGCCTCTCTTCATAGCTAAAATGCTCCATCCCAGCCAACACCCTGGTGAATCACAGTTGGGAGCACTTCTTGCATGTGGTCATCCTGGATGCTGATGCAGTCTATGACTCCCCATATATCACAGGACACACATTCCACTCGCCTGTTTAGTCTTCCTTAAAATTCCTTAGCCTTACTGCCTAAGTTTGACTTTATCCCTAAATAATTTTACATGTTTTAAAATATCTGTGATTTAGGGACAGTTCCTAAAAGTAGTTCCCTTATCGGGCATTCAGCTCACTGCTTCCTATGACATCATTCTCTTTTTTCCCTAAATTCAGAGTGAATAAATTTATATAAAGTTTTTAACTCATTGCTCCTTGCACCTCCTCCATAGGCTTCAACTCTCAGGAAAGTGGGCCGAATCCTCAGGTGTAAAGGTTTTATATTCACTATTCTCTACGCCTTCCCCATAGGCTCTGACTCCAAGATAAGTCATTAAAGTTATTGTAAGTGATATTATTATTGACCAAGCCCCCCTGACTGACCATGATTCACCCCCCTCACCATCAGTCTGACATGGCAGGACAGCCACAGACTGAAATCTCAATGGCACTCCAACTGACCTACCCATAATCCACAAGATGCTTGTACTTGATCTACAGAATTGATCATGGGCCAGTCCCCAGACTCTAATGATCAAGCATCTATTGATCCCCAGCCTGAATGACTGTGCCAACCCCCAGTACTGTAATTGGACAAATCCTTGATTGATTGTTATGGTACACCCTGACTGACTGCAGTGCCCCTTCACTCCACCAAGGACTCTTCCCTTTGACTTTCGCATGCCACAATTGCCTTGATGCACATGCCACATGTGTTTGCAATGCAAACTGCTAGCACATTTTGCAGCATTTTTGTAGTGCTGTGCCATACAGTGACATGTCCACCCCTGTCTAACTGATACATTTACTCTATAGTGATAACCACTACCACAAGCTACCTGCCTCTCCCTCTAAGTTGAAAATAAGCTAAACTGCTAGCCTGTAACATGAGCATTAAAGTCAGTGAGTCCTAAATAAAGAGCAATGAAACCGATGCAGAGGTTGGCAGCTTACAACTCAACACTTGAGTCATTGAGTACTAAAAAGCTAAGTCACCTATGTGTAGGCTGGATACCTCTAAACAAGTACTAAAGTCAATGAGTGCTAAAACAGCAGGTTAGGAGCCATAAGAAGTCTGTGACCACAACAGGGCAAAAGCAATCTGTATAGATATGTGAGACATCTGAAAAAGGGTCACTAGACTCGAAAAGTTAACTCTGTTTTCTCTCCACAAATGCTGCCAGACATGCTGAGCATTTTCTTGTTTTGTTTGTTTCCAATCTCCAGCATCCACAGTGCTTTGTTTTATATTAGATGCATGAGATGTCTGGCTGCCCCTGCACACAAAGCAGTTTGGCAGTATAAGGCATCTGACTGTTACCATGTAGGTAGTTGTAGTCCTGAAGTGGCACGAGTTGGTCCGAGAGCAGGCACAATGTTGTGGTGAGGCTGGTGGTATACTGATGCCAAACTGTGTGGATGAAGGATTAGAATTGATGGTGGCCGTAGACCATGTAGGAATGTTGTGCAGAAGAAATAGTTTCATAATGGTCAGCACAAGCACTCAGTAAACCACAGCAGGTATCCACTGTCTTGATAAAAGCCAAAAGAACTGCGGATGCTGTAAATCAGTAAAACAGAAGTTGCTAGAACAGCTCAGCTGGTCTGGCAGCATCTGTGAAGAGAAATCAGAGTTAATGTTTCCGGTCCGATGACCCTTCCTCAGAACTGGAGGTAGAAACAAGCTGTGCGGGGCTTGGTGACAATCAGCTTGGAGGCAGTGAGGTGAGATTACCAGTTGAAATGAGGTCAGTGACTGTAGTTGACACAATGGCTTGACGTTCCTTGATGGGGTCATGGTCCAAGGGCCAGTTCTGAGGAAGGGTCACCAGACCTGAAATGTTAACTCGAACTTCTCTTCACAGATGCTGCCAGACCTGCTGAGCTTTTCCAGCAACTTTTGTTTTTGATCCACACTGTCTTATCTGTCGGATTTTGCACTGTCTAGTTTCTCCTGGAGAAGAGGACAATTGGGAGGGCACTGCTATTAGGGAAAATTGGAGCATTAATGAGATGCAATGAATGGAAATAAGCTAGTTGCTACTCAAGGGCAAGTTTCTGAAGTCACCATTTAAGGCTTGTGGGGAAAATTGTGTGAGTTTTCATCAAGGTCAAGAATCTGATGTTTTTCATTCTTGCCCTATTTAGCCACCTCACTCTTGTCATACCTGAAACAAAATTTTTCCAATGATCACTTAGCATGTTAAACAATCTAACATTGTTAACCTATATGAGGATACGATCTATCACACAATCCACTACTAAACCGGAGTCCATCTGTGAACTCACAGCTATGATACTCCTGGGTTATTACAGGGGTCTCTTTTGACTCAATCCCATTAATAAGTGCAGCAACCTGAAAATATACGTCTACTCTTCTAATTTGTACAAAACTGGACCTTGAAGGCGTCACATTGATCAGGTCTTTGATATTCAGGAACTTGGAAATTTTATCTTGAGGCTAAGTTCAATGTCCTCCAAAAACAGGAGCAGAAATGAATACTTGATTAATACAGACAGCATGCCAACTTTGTCCTGGCTGGTATTTTAAATGAAGAGCCTCCAAACATGCAGTCAGAACGCTATGCAGATCAATGCCTGGAAACATGCACTGAGGGCGTTGGTACAATGTCACAAAAAATCGAATGATCTCACATGAGTGGTTAAGGTCAGTGAAAGCATCTTCAACTTGAATATTCCACTAATTGCATCATAAGCCTCAGATACTCTTCAAATCCTGACACCTGATTTCACTATCTAAGCAGCACTAACTATATTGTGGTTTAACTGGACATATGAGCAGGGGGTTAATATCATACATAGCTGATACAAGTTAAAGTTCAGGTTAACGTTTTGAAAAGAAGAAAATGAAACAGGAGGTCAATCCGTCTTGAGAAACATTGAATAATGACACCACATGAAAAGAGTATGTTCTCAAATTTTGGATCCTGCAATGGAAACTTTGGAGAAGAGATGGAAAATAGGAGAGATGTCACATATCTGCTGGTGGCTAGGAAGCCATCCGAATATATGTTCAGAAAGTTGTGGAGTTCATTTGCAGAAGACCGACACAAAGACATGGATACTGTTTTGCAAGAAGTTCAATCATCTGTACAACAGAAGGCAGTACATGGATTTAAAGGTAAATTGAAAGAATGTTCCATAGCATTTTACAGGTATTATCTAGATTCTTCTCATTCTTTCTATTTCTCTATATGTTACAGTTTTTCACAAATTTAAATTTTGTCTAAATATTTAATTACACTGTTATTTAATCATTCTAAGTGGAATTAGATCTTTGTTATTTAACAGTCAGTGTTATTTTATGATTCCTAGTGAATGAGTATGTAAGAATGAGAGTGAGGCCAATGGGAGAGGGGGTGCACAGCGTCTAGGCAGGAGGCACCTGAGTAGAGTAGTAAGGATGTAGCTGGATTGGTGATTGGTATGATGGGCAGAACAGCAGGTGAGTATGGTGATAAGGTGTTATTGTGGCAGGTGAGGGTGTCAGACAAGGGCCGGGTCAGATCCATGGGTGAGCCAGGTGGTGAGGTCAGGGTTGGGCAGAATAGGGAGGGAGGGTTTGAAATGGATGGAGTTAGGAAGATGGTCAGGGGAAATGGGGGAGGAGAGCTCGAGGGCAATGAGTCGTGCCGAATTGAGTTGGGTCGGGGAGTTGAGCTTGTGGAGGAAAATCAGTGGTTGTATCAGGTTGAAGTTGAGTGTTGAGGTGAGGTTGGGATGGGAGGGGATCAGTCATGAGTCAGGGAGTCAGTTTTACCACTACCCAGGAAAGCATGTTTCAATCAATAAGTCTAACTTTCCCTCAGTATTCAGGTAAGTGAGCAGGAATCCACTGAAATCTTCCACTCTAATTCAGAGTTGGAGACATTTTCTAAAGGATCCAAACTTTAAATTTCCCAGGTAGTTCCTGCAGAGTCAGAAGCATTGGGACTGCCGTACATTCCCAATTTGCATGTCTTGTCAATGTTGCAGCCACAACTATCTTAACTATTGCGAGACCCAGGCCACTGGATTTTAATTTTTTATTTTTGCCCATTATGCAGTAATCTGGATCACTCCCCTCTCCCTCCCTTTACAAACCCTACAGTTTCATTCCATTGAAACTGACAGCTGCAACAACAGATTGGTCACAGCTGTAAGGGAAAGCTGGGCCAGCACAATCTTAACATTTTGCTGATGTTGGACATTTTGTTACACTGCATTGTTTAAAAGTAAACATAGTTTAGGCTGAAGATGCGCCTTGTCTATAAGGATTTATTCTGTGCTCCTGTGCTTTGAAATGGCATGTAGCATATGCTGGGAGAAGGAAAGAAATATACATGTATAAGATAGTAACTGGGAGTACGTCTGGAAAATGTAAATTAATTATGGAGCTTGAGTGATTCAAAATGTGAAAGAATGCACAGTAAGACTCACTTTAATACTCAAGAGTCCTCTATTCTAAGCATGATTGTTGTCCATTGCTTTTACTTCAGATTCAAATGCAGTTTACTGCATCTAATACCCGATTAGGATTGATGCTTCCGATTGCTGTAGAATTGCTACCTCTGCAGCAATAATTGTTCAGACTTTTTGGCCCATGATGTGCCAGCTGATGCCTGCAATGGTGGGGGAGCAATACAACCAAGACACACTTTAATACTTTGACCTGCAACAGTACACCAATGTCAGAATTTGATAACTATGCTTTTTTGGCACCATTTCAGACAACTAAACTTTATTGTACTATTTAATGAATTAAATAAAAGAGTGAAAATCAGTATGATTCTGCTCAGTTTTTAAGAGTCAAGTATCAAGAGTTTATTTATATTTTCTTTCTGCATCATAGCCGCTGTTTAAACTAGTGGCATTCTTCAAAATGGAAATAACATGCAGTTTTAGCTGATCAAACACGCTATATATTTATATGTAACATGGACATAATTGAATAAACTGGACTGGAGTTTCTGCTTTGAGTACAATCAGCAATTCTTCTATACAAATTGTATCCAAATTGTTCTAATTTTGAAAAGTGTTTTCACCCTAAGGTTCTTCTCTAACTGATTTTCATGATGCAAATGCAAAATCTGCCATGGACCAGTGTAGTCAGACAACATTTAAAAAGTAATTTTAAGGGTGGAATTATGGGACAGTTGATTGATATAACTGAAATGGGCTGATCACAAAATATAAGTGTCACCAATCACTAAGTCAATGTACCAGTGCAAAGAAATGAATTTTAAATTGTTTAAAATGAATTATAAAAAAAATGCAAAATTATTTCCTAAGTAGATTGGGTGCAGTGGTCTGTTCCTTATTAAGTTCTAAATAATAATTCAAATCGTATGAAATATGCCTATTAGTTTCCTTGATCACAAAAGATTTGGTTTAAATTTTGGAGCTGTCCCACAGGTTGACAAATGAGCACAATTAGCGTAAACTAGTCCTGGGAATGAACTTATCCTGGGGGCATGACAAGTTGTGCAGGTGGGGCTATGTCTAGTGTGATGGTTTACAAATTACTGCAAAAAAATTCAGAAACTAGAGAAATTTCTATTTAAAATTATGTGAAGGTCAGGGGAATGATGGCAAAAAAGATCAACATACTTGAATGGAATCTTGACCCTGTTACACAAGTCAGTTATTATCTGAAAAGGTTAACAGATCTCACAAGAGAAACTCTGTCCATCAGAATATAAAGGACATTTCCTGGGAGGTGCTAAGGGGACTTAATGTGACTTTACCAATTGTAGAGCGGTGTCAATATAGCCAGCGTGCCACTTTCTCCAGGCGTCCTCCATGTTGAACACGAAGCACCATTATTGTAGGGCACACTACATGGTACTGGAACACATACCCTCACATCCACAGATATTGGCAGCTGATATGTGTCAGCCCCTAACAACCCTCAAGGCATATCTCCAATTCACGTGTGTTGCTTCTGCACTTCAATGCTCCATCTTGGGCTGCATCATCTCGGTGTAATGCTGGTGCATGGACATTAAGAGGCATCCCAGGTAGACAGGATGGTGAAGAAGGAGTTTGGTATGCGTGCCTTTATTGGTCAGTGCATTGCGGATAGGAGTTGGGAGGTCATGTTGCAGCTGTACAGGACATTGGTTAGACCACTTTTGAAATATTGCATTCAGTTCTGGTCTCCCTGCTACAGGAAGGATTTTGTGAAACTTGAAAGGGTTCAGAAAAGATTTAAGGATGTTGCCAGTGTTGGAGGGTTTGAGCTGTAGGGAGAAGCTGAATAGTCTGGGCTATTTTCCCTGGAGCATCAGAGGCTGAGGGGTGATCTTATAGAAGTTTATAAAACCATGAAAGCACGGATAGGGCTATTGATAAGGTCTTTTCCCCACAGTAGGGGAGTCTGAAGCTAGAGGGGAAGGATTTAAAAGGGACCTAAGGAGCAACCACTTCACGCGTAGGGTGATGCATGTATGGAATGAGCTGCCAGAGGAAGTAGTAGATGCTGGTATAATTACAACATTTAAAAGGCATCTGGGTGGTTATATGAATAGGAAAGGTTGAGAGATGTATGGGTCAAATGCTGGCAAATAGGACTAGATTAATTTAAGGTATCTGGTCAGCATACACAAGTTGGACCAAAGGGTCTGTTTTCATGCTGTATTGTTCTACGATTCTATGACTCTATAATTTGCACTCAGGGGCATGTACCCAACTCATGGACTGGACCACATTATAACTCTAGATCTTTGCTCATTGTCATTGTACCCACTCACTCTGAGCCTGCCTGGATGCTCATATCATCCCTGCCTTGCTTTGCCCTTTTGAATCTTGACCTCTCAGCCATAGGTACCAGGTCCATATTATTGCAGTCTTGCTGTGCTGTTTCCTGTAGACCACAAAGCCAGGAAGATTATCATAGCTGCTAGTAATCCTCAGTGAAGTCAACAGGGTTGTTCAGGGGATCCCAGCTCAGTAAGTCAGGGACAGCCTCCAGTACAAGTCCTGGACCTGCTCAGGGTGGTCAAAGTCAGAATCCTCTCCACATATTGGGTGAGAAACTAAAGGAAGGGCACCACACACTTCATCCCCAGGATCAACAGTGGATGCCGTGTCACCAGGCCATGCCAGCCTGGTCTGAGGTTGCCACCAGGATTAAAGCACTCTCAGCCATCTGAAGGAAAGCCCAGCACCAAAGGAAGATTAATGACCTTGTCCAGTCTAGCAGCATAAGTACCACCATCTTTTCTCCGATATTTTACATTCACTCAGTCTCTGCTAATGCACCATCTCCCACCAAGCTCTACCACTCCCGCTATTGCTTGCAACATCTTCCTCACTTGCCATCACTCCCAAAGCCACTAACCCTGCACATCCTTTATGCTGCCTAATCATTCACTTGGGCCAGCTCCCCATGTAAACCAAAACTAACAGCTGTGCCACCTACTTCTATCTCCATTTACCCCTGCCTCTCACTCATTCCAGGAGGAAAACAGGCCTCAATAGGGCAGAAAGATTCAAGGCAGATATTGGACTGCTTCGCATTCAGCTCCTCACTCGTTACGTGGAAAAGATCCTGACTCTGACTGCTCCAAGCAGCTTGTGCCCAAGCCCCTGAACTGGTATCAGACATAACGTCTCACTAACATCTTCATTTTGGAAACCCCTGGATGACCCTGATGGAGTTCAGCCAGTTCAGTCTGATGGCAACCTTTGCTCGGGGAAATCATTCTTGCTCCCCATAATAAAATGTCATCCTCTGCTGTGATCTGGTTTCTCCGGTTATAAAAATGTTTCAGTTCTGGTTGTGACAGCCCTTTGGACTCTCCCATCACCATGAGCTGTTTCAGTTTTTCCACGACCAGATCATTCTGCATTCAAAGGCTAATATTGCCAGTTGTGACTGTAAGTGTGTCCAGAAAATTTAAAACCGTTACAGACTCATTCAGTGACAGTACCACCAATGGTACAATGTGGGAGGTGGCTCAATGCATCCGCATTTGCTACTTGGCCTCCCAGACAATGTTCTAACCTGGAATTATGCATGCTTAGTATTAGAGCCTGCCGCTGAATTCATCTGATTCTATGGGTGGCACTGCCTTGTCCTCTTTAAGTAGACCTAGAAGGGATTTTGGTTCATTATTATTATAATTTGATGTCCATAAAGATATTGGTGGAACTTCCTGACTCCAAATACGATCGCCAATCCTTCCTTCTCTATTTGGGTGTATTTTTGATCTGCATTAGCCAAAGTCCTAGATGAATATTAGGCATTACTCTCCATTGGGCCACCTATGATCTACCCCAATTCCATACAGGGAGGCATCACATATCAATACCAGATCTTGTTTGGGATCATAATGTGCCAACACCTTGGAGGATGATGGCTGTTTCTTCACTACCCTGAAAGCTATGGCTTGGCCACATAACCATTTCCAAGGCTGGATAAATAGTTTTTAATAGTTGATGCAAAGGTGGCAGGATGGAGGCCAGGTTACATATGAACTTTCTGTAATAATTCACTAACCCAAGGAAAGACCTAAGCTCCAGTACAGACATGGGAGCTGGGGCATCTCTGATCACCTTCACCTTATCTTCTAACAGGTGTAACCCGGTCTTGTCAACTCTGTAGCCCAAGTAAGTCACTCGGGGTACTTGGAACACATATTTTTCCCTTTGAAGGCATATGCCTGCCCAGGAGAAATGTCTAAGGACAATGTCCAAATTCTCTAATTGCTCCTTAATGATCTTCCCAGTTATTAGCACGTCATCGAGATAAATGGCAACCTGGAGTAAACCTTGTAAAATGTTCTCCATCGTCTGCTGGGAAATGGCACAGGCTGACGATACCCCAAATGGCAGTCTCGTATATTTGGTACAAACCCTTTATGGGCATTAATTGTCGCATATTTCTTGGAATCTTCACCTAACCTCAGTTGTAAGTACACATGGCTCATGTCCAGCTTCGTGAAGTACAACCCCTGCCTGCTTTGCATAAAAACCCTCTATGTGAGAGACTGGGTATTTATCCAGCTGCAAAAAGTGGTTTACCATTTGTTTAAAATCCCCACAAATATGAACCTAACCATCAGCCCATTCTGCAAACTGGATTCATTTGATGATCCTTTTGCTTTCCAGCCTTCTGACTTCTGCCTCTACTCTTGCCCGTTGGCAAATGGCACTGGGCATGCCTTGCAGAATTGTGGAATTGCTTCTTGGTCAATATGTAAGGTGGTCTTAGATCCTTTGATAATCCCTAGACCTTCCTGGAAGACATTGGGTATTTAATTAGTTCTTCATTCAGGCAGCCGTTTTCAAACAGAAAAATGTTGAGCCAATCTAGGTGAATCTTTTTCAACTAATTTTGTCCGATCAAGCTTGGGTTCGAGCCTTTCACTACCGTCAGTAATAACTGAACCAGCTGCTTTTCATAAAAGACTGGAACTGAAGTTGTACTCTTACTTTGAAAAGGTTCCCCGGTTTTTTTCCCCCGAAAATCTTCAGACATTCGCCACCAACTGAAGGGAAACTTCCAAGGAGAAAAGGTGTGCCATGAGATTCTGAAAAGTCGATGATCACCTGACTGATGCATTCTTTGTTATTATGTTTTCAGTGGCCTGAGGTCTGCAGCAGTCATGATGGTAGAACTGTCAGCATTCACTCTCAATACTGGTCTGAAACTGAGAGTAACTTATAATGTCTGCAGATACAGAGTCAAGTGCAGAAATCCTGAAGTTGCTGTCAGTAATTCAATGCTTCTCCAGAGGACAAGCTGTTAAATTCTCACTGAGCTGCAAAGAATCAGAAATTACTGAAATGATGGAAACTTGTATTTTTACACTACTGGTCCCTTGAAGAAGTTATACCTTGGTAAATTGGATAACTAGGTTTTAACACTATAATAAGTTCATAATTACTTTTGAACATGCTCGCTGAAACTGGAAAGTTAATCTTATATTTGTGGAATGTAAAATTGCATCTTTGTGATAAAAAGTAGATATTTTTTAAATTACTTATGCAAAAAAAATTTATGCTATTTCAATTTCTACCTTAATCTCCATGCATATGTTCCAATCAATTCATTCTCTATGATATGTAAATAATGGTGAAAGATAATCAGTGCATTTTACTTCTTGATTTGCTGTCTGTGAGAATGCTTCTGTATGAATGACTTTTAATGATAACAAAATAGCCTGCATTGACTGCCATTCTGTAAAATTTACAGTAACCTCTGGAACTCACACTTGCAGTTAAATCTGGAAATCTTAAAGTTGACAGCAAGGATACCTTGTCCCTCCATGGAGTGTGCTGTTGCAGTTTTTCCAGTTACAGAAATCAGTAACAACTTGAAATTCAACTTCTTACATATTATTCTTGCTGTAAAATAATTGAAAAGGTTAAGCCTTGCCGCATGCATAGCAACATACTGTGTCATAATTACTGCTGAGCAACATTTCAGGCCTCGAGAAACTAATGTTAGAAGTCTAAAAAGTGCCTTTCCCTATGATAAAATTTCAAATTTTATGATTCCTATTTTTGTAAAAGCTTACTAATTATATTTCAGCTTCTACTTGAAGCCTATGTGTATTCCCAATCTTTATTTCACTCTCTATAAAATGATTTAAACTTAATGATAATCAGGGTCATTTACTTTCTGAAATAAAACAATAAACATAATGTGCTGGAGAGAACTCAGTTCCTTGAGGATAGAAAAAGAAGTCAATATTTGGAGGCCAAAATGACTCATCTTTGGAGTCTGTTCCATGTTCCAAAGAAGAGTCATTGGACTTTGAATGTTAACTTTGTTTGTCTCTCTGTAGGTGCTGTCAGACCTGCTGAGTTTCTCCAGCACTTTATGTTGTCATTTCATATTTCCTGCTTTGGGGTATTTTTCTTTACTTTTATTTCCTAAATTGCAGTCAAAGAGAATTCTTCTATTTGATTGGCTGCTAAGTCTGCTTCCCCTATGTCTGGAGCAAGAGTGGAATTAACATCAAAATAGGAAGATTGATATCAGACATCTCACTATTTCTTTGTGTATGGTTTTAGATCAGCTGCAAGTGCTATTCCTTTGATAGTTATTGGAAAATCTGGGCTATTTGCACTAAACTCTAATTGGTTTGTACAAGGTAATCCTGGTTGTGCATTTTTTTGTTCTGCTAAATCAATTTAATTAATGTAAGCAGATATCAGGAGCGATTGAAACAACTGGGTTACAATTTATAATTGTAAAATTTATCAAACAATACACCAAAGCTTGCAAAAACAAATTCAGATGAACTCAGCTCAAGCTGCAGATCTGACGGACAGAATTACATTCAATTTAAATCAGAACAAGCTCAAACCTCCTTTGATCCCATGAGGTTTATATTTGCACCTGCCTGTAGATTCAGTTCATGTGCTAGGCAGCAGTAAATTACCAGTGAGGTACATATGCTGAGCGTTTGCTTTGTGTCTGCAATGAGATGTCACAGCAGGTGATCTGGATCCAGCTGATGCAATTCTTTCATTCTGCGCAGTTAGACTTGCTGTGTTGCTGAGGGAAGCAAATGCTGAAAGGGCATCTATAGTTAGTAAGATAGTAGTATCAGGATAAATTATCTGGCAATATTACAGACAAACGATATATTGGTAGATTATATCCTTAAGATTACATCCTTACTTTTTAGTCTTTCTTGGGATGTGGGCCTCCTGGCAAGTCCAGCATTTGTTGCCCGTTCTCAATTAGCCTTGAGACAGAGTTGGTGAACTGCCTTCTTGAACTGCTGCGATCCATCTGATGCAGGTACACCCATGGTTCTGATCTTTGATATATCAATTGATGCATTAATATTCAAACATTTTTATAACTTTTATTCACACCAATACTGAATTTGTATTAATTATTATCATGTCTATCCTGAGCTAAGCAAAAATTATTTGATTTCTCTGACCCATGACTGATCCTTTGAGCCACAATTCTCAAATTTAATTGGCATATCTCTAACAAAAGAAATCCTAGCAGTGAGTTTCAAACTTCAAATTGAAGTATATAGTATCTCACTTTGCACCTGAAAAATTACATTGCCATATTGCATATTGTAGATGCTACGTACTACCATTAGACCTTAATGTAACTAATACTGCCAAAAACCTTCTGCTGATTCCCACTGCACTCCTGTCAGCTGATGAAGCAGCCCTTTGTGTTAGACAGTACCAGGAAGAAGCTCTCAGTGTAGCAAGGAAGTAGAATGGACGCTGGGTGGTGTCTTCCATGTCCACCACCAACAGTAGCTCACTAGCACCGTTGCTGACTGAGCTGGCTGAGTGCAGAAGGGACCAACAAGAAGGAAAAACCTATGTGTCATGATCCTATCAATCTACCTGTACACGTGCATCAATTCATGATAGTATTGATAGACATGGCCACCACATTGCCCTTGCGAGGATGAAGTTCCATCTTGACACCAATTGTTGTCTGGTGTGGCATTATCAATATACTCAATCAAATAGACTCAAAGCAGTTCTAGCAACTCAAAACTGGGCATCCATGCGGTGACATGGGCCATCAACTGCAACAGAATATTATTCAATTACAATCTGTAATCTCATGGACTGGTATATCCCTCAGTTTACCATTACCATTAAGTCACCTGACCCACAGTGGTTCAATGTGGATGTAGGAAAGCAAATCAGGAGCAGCACCAGATGTACCTAAAATGAAGTGCAAGTCTGATGGAGCTGCACCCCAGGACAGGCTTGCAAAACAGCAGAAGCAACATGCAATAGAGTAAAGCAATTCCACAATCGATTGAGCAACAGCAACAACTTGTATTTTATATAGCTGCTTTAACAGAATGAAATGTCCCAAATTACTTCACAGGAGCATTTCAATCCAAGATGAGATACAAAGTCATGTGAAGAGAAATTAACCAGATAAGCAAAGGTTTGACTAAAGATGTAGCTTTTAAAAGTGAATAAAAATTATTTGTTTTCTCTCACATTTTAAGGTCCTATAGCTACTCCACTCCTTGCCGCTCTTCCTGTTATCTTCTCTCAGCTGTCTAAAGGCTTCAGATCCTTTCCTCTCCCAATACTCTGTATGTTACACCTCACAGCTCCCATTAATTGTTTAAATCTGTCTTATACTTTGTAATTATTCACTCTCCAACTTCATTTTCTCCTAATGTCCTTCAAAGTAAAAAAGAAGAAAGCATACAAGACTGCGGGCCAAGTGCTGGAAAAATGGGATTAGAATAGATGGAGGTTTGATGACTAGTGAAGACAGGATGGACCAAAGAGCATCATTCTGTGCTGTGAAAGCTCCATGACTTGCACTTTTGAAGCACCATTGGACAAGTTGAGTGTGCGAGCAAATGCATGTCAGATGAAGTATAAGTTGGATAAATGTGAGGTTATTCACTTTAATAGCAAAATCAGGAAGGCAGATTATTATCTGAATGATGATAAATTGGGAAAGGAAGACCTGAGTGTCCTTGTAAACTAGATGCTGAAAGTTAGCATATAAGTGCAGCAGGCAGTGAAGAAGGGTAATGGTATGTTGGCCTTCATAGCAAGAGGGTTTGAGTACAAGAACAGGAATGTCTTGCTGCAGCTGTACAGAGACTTGGTGGAACCGTACCTGCAATGTAGTGTGTAATTTTGGTCTCCTTATCTGAGGAAGGCTGTTCTGGCTACAGAGGGAATGCACAGAAGATTCCAGATGGATTCCTGGGATAGTAGTTCTGATGTATGAAGACAGACTGGATCAGTTTGGACTATATTGGGATTTTAGAAGAATGAGCGTGACTGTCATAGAAACATATACAATTCTAACATGACTAAACAGGGTAAACGCAGGAAGGATGTTCCCAATGACTGAGGAGTCCAGAGCCAGAAGTCACAGTTTAAGGATACAGGGCAGGTCAAATACGACTGAGGAGAAATTTCTTCAACCAGAGAATGGTGATCCTGTGGAATTCTCTGCTACAGAAAGTGTCTGAGACCAAAACATCGAACGTTTTCAAGAAGGAGTTAGGTGTAGTTCTTAGAGCTAAAGAGATGGTGTATAAAGAAAGTGATAAGAGGGTAATGAGTTGGATGGTCAGCAATGATCATATTGAATGGTGGAACAGGCTTGAAGAGCCAAATGGCCTATTCTGACTCTTATTTTCTCTATTTCTGTTTCATTCTGGAGCTCAGGACATTTCAAAATGTTTTACAGCCTCTGAAGCACTTTTTAAAAAAAATTGTAGTCACTCTTTTAATATGGGCAATGTGGCAACCAAATTGAGCACAACCACATCCCATAAAATAACTAAGGCTGGAAGTAATAGTCAGGAAAGCTCCCACTGCCCCACCATCCACACGCTGGAACCCATTCAAAACCATTCCTTTCCTTGTCTTTATCTCATTTCCAGCCCTCAGTCTCTCTTGTATCCTCTTACCCCTGCTTTACTCCAAAAAACAGCTCCTTCATTTCCTTCAGTCTCACAATCATCCATCGCATCACAAAACATTTCTAAACTCTACTTCTTTTCTGAATGGTCTGAATATACTCCATTTCACCTGACACTACATCTTCCTCCAACAGCTTTTTACTGACTCCTTGTACTCTAAATATAGCATCATGTCTTGCCACCTCCCTCTCAGCTGCTGTTTGCATTTATTCTGATTCCATCCACCCCAATTCCACCTTCCTTAAACTGTAACAGGTCAATAACATGCTTACCCTTAAATCTTATAAATCTGCGATACTATTTCACTTGTGTCCTTATAAAACATTCTAAGCTTGAAATGAGCAATGCCTTGGGTGGTTCATGAGTAACAATAGAGTACCCATTTGTGCATTGCTGCTCTGCATTATATCAGCTTTAGTGACAGTTAAAGTCTTAATACACAACATAGTTTTCAGCTCAAGCATCAAGCTAGCAAGATTCTGCAAGCAAGCAACGATTAAACTCAAATTTGAACTTCATGTTTTATTTGTTATAATAATTAAATCTTACAATCCTAACATAAAACTCCTTGCTCTCAAAATTACACAAATCCAGTGTGTTGTTATCAGGAACCTGGGATCCCTGGTGGACATGGTGTAGAAGCAAGACACCCTCTTCCTCTAGGACTAGCAGAGGATGCTAGCCCTGTCCCGATGTTATCAGCTAGGTCAGTGCAGTCTCAGCCATCTGGAGGTATGTCCAACACTGTAAGAAGAAGGCCAAAGTCCTTCTCCACTCTGCCAGTGTAAGTGCCATTATGGTCTCTCCAGTACCTCACTCTCTCTGCTACTGTACTCACTTCCCACCAAGTCTCATGCTCTACTACTCTAAATATTGCCTTCAATCTCTTTCCCACTTGTTCTCACCAATCCCAATCTCTGACACCATTTACCCTACAAACCCTCTGCACTGTCTACTCACTTGCTCAAGCCCCATCCGCACCTGCGCTAAAACTTATAGCTGTGCCACCAACTTTTATCTCCCTTAATACATGCCTCTCTCTCATTCCAGGAGGCAAACAGCCCTCAGGATAGAAGGAATCAAGACAAGTGGTGGCTATCTGACATATACCCCTTAAGAAAAGAGGATCCTGACTCTGACCTCCCTAGTGTCTGACTGATCATGTTCGAATCCCAAAGTTGTCATCGAATGTTGTCCTTGACTGAGGCCAAGCTTCTTGGCTTTGTGTCTCCACTAAATGGCACAATAAGACAGCAATACTTTGATTCTGGTTTCACTAGCTGAGAGGCAAGGAGCATAAAGGCAAGGCAAGGCAAGGCAGGGATGCTGTGAAGCAACCAGGTAAACTCAAAATGTGTGAACTGCTGGAAAAGACTGAAAAGAACAGGAACTGAAAAAAGGCTTAACCATGGACTGTTATGTGAATGAAATTACACTGAGTCAGTCAGATCTGCTAAGAATTAAAACAGTAGGAGATCAGGAACTGCTGTCCCTACCAGATAAGGCATACATTTGGACAAAACACTTGGCATTGCTCATGTGCATGGATAATTCCAAATAAGCCACTTACTTGTGCATAAAGACTCTGAAGAAATCCTTTTGTTCAGCAAAACTTCAAAGATTAATGTTGTGCAAGAAGTACCCTATGTCAGGAGGCACGGTGAACACATTGAGCAGAGTTTCACCTTGGCTGGCTGCGAACTCTCCAGGGTAATAATGTTTGGGGTTATTTACAGAAATCAGGTAGTGAATACCTGCCATATCTCTTGTAATTTAAAACTGTGTGTTATTTGTTTAAGTACTTAATAAATTAATTGTGGTTTTATAGTGTTGAATGTCTCCACTGTATCTTCGTCTATGTATGTACTGTTATGTCTCAGAGCTGGGCAACAGAGCATTAGGGGAGCGAGTGAACATCTTAGAGATGTAGCCTGAACCAGTCCATGAGCTGGGTGCCTGTCCCTGGTTATGCAGAATGTCCATGCTGCAGCTTTACAATGAAAATTGCCATTGTGCCATTAAAGCATACTGTAGGTGTGCTGGAGATGTGCCATGAGGGTTCTTAAAGGCTGGCACATGTCAGATGCCAAAGTCCGTGGAGTGCATTTTGTCAGTGCCCATGGAGCGTGCCATGGTGCCAAGTTTTTAACGTTAGGAAGTAATTTGGAACAAGCTGGAGTTGCCAGGTACTGGCTCTGTCTTCCACATCAGGAATTCTGCACATCCAGTTTGATCAGGCAGGTGGTACAATAGAAAGCTGCATATTAATAAGACTTAATTTGCTGTCAATAAGGTGGTTAATGTGCAATAATCCCCATTACTGGACAAAACAGCTCAAGGCCTGGAACTAAGTTAAAGGATACAGTGCGTTTATCCCAAGATCAAGATAGGACACTTCTCATGTGATTCTGCCACATTGCTCACTAAAGCCCACATTGTTCAGGTCCCTAATAAGGTTCCGCCCAGTATATCTGACTTAATGCGAGCACTTCTGGGAAATTCATTCATAGATATGAAAGCTTTTAGTGTTCAAGTTTCAGATCTTCAGACAAGTTGTACAATAGTTCTTCTAGTTACACCCAGTGGCCATCTGAATGGCTCAATAGGAATTGGCAATAATGAAAAGTCCAATGCCTGATCTCCAGACCAACCAAATAAGCGTTAACGACTGACCATGTAGACAGGACCCATGTCAACGATCATGTCATGATCACATGGTGATAGATTCTAACAATGGAGCAATGACTCGTGCTTAGTTAGAATGTACATATATATATATAATTTTATATGTATATATGTAATTATTTAAAATGTCCTCAGAGTCTCACCAGATGTCTTTCATAAAGTAGTGTGCCCAACATATTGCTTAAAACATGTGTCACAGCTGATGATGGCACCAGTGAGAAGATGGCACCCAAAAGCAAGTTAGAGCAGGAGGCGAAAGTTTTGACAACCCTGATAAATATACAGAGCAGAGAGGAAAGCATGAGAAACACAGCCAGGTAACTGGCAAAGAAAGCAGTGCCTGAAGAAAGTTTATAACCAGCATTGAAGTGGAGTCTATATTGTCACTTCCAGAAACAATCAAACACATCAAGGGGCTAATCAGACCAAAAAAAATGGCAAAAATTGCAAAAGCAATTTACTCATTTGTTCCAGGATTGGTAACTAAAACCGATGCATAGAGTTCAGTGCCTTGCTTTACACAGTTGGCTACATTGCTGATGATGAGCTCAGAGATATTCTCCATAAAGATGTAGTCAGAGATTTTGACTCATATTTTAGTGATCACCATAACATTATTATTAAATAAACAACATTCAACTAAAGAAAACAAATCCCCAGAGAAGACATCTAGTAATTAACTTTGAGATAGTAGGAGCTGCCGATGCTGGAGAATCTGAGATAACAAGGTGTAGAGCTGGATGAACACAGCAGGCCAGGCAGCATCAGAGGAGCAGGAAAGCTGATGTTTTGGGTCTGGACCCTTCTTCAGAAATGGGGGAGGGGAAGGGGACTCTGAAATAAATAGAGAGGCGGGGAGGCGGATGGAAGGTGGATAAAGGAGCAGATAGTGGAGAGGAGACAGACAGGTCATGGAGGCGGGGATGGGGCCAGTAAAGGTGTGTGTAGGTGGGGAGATAGGATGGGGGTTGGTCAGTCGAGGGAAGACATGAGGTCAAGGAGGCAGGGATGAGGCTGGTAGGTAGGAGGTGGGGTGGGGTTTGGTCAGTGAGGTGGGAGGAATGGATAGGTGGGAGAAAAGATGGACAGATCAAGGAGGCGGGGACCAGCTGGGATGGTTTTGGGATGAGGTTGGGGGTGGGGAGATTTTGAAGCTTATGAAGTCCACATTGAGACCATTGGGCTACAGGGTTCCCAAGCAAAATATGAGGTGCTGTTCCTGCAACCTTCGGGTGGCATCATTGTGGCACTGGAGGAGGGCCAGGATGGACATGTTGTCCAAGGACTGGGAGGGGGAGTTGAAGTGGTTCGTGACTGGGAGGTGCAGTCGTTTGTCACGAACTGAGTGTAGGTGGAACACAGTCTCCTCTCCACCTATCTGCTCCTTTATCCACCTTCCATTCGCCTCCCCGATTCTCTATTTATTTGAGTCCCCTACCCCTCCTCCATTTCTGAAGAAGGGTCCAGACCTGAAACGTCAACTTTCCTGCTCCTCTGATGCTGCCTGGCCTGCTGTGTTCATCCAGCTCTACACCTTCTTATCTAAGTAATTAACTTTACTATTTGGAAGACAGTAGTGATCATAGAACATGAAAGGATCAGGGATAGAATCACAGGACTGAGTTTTATGTTTTTTGGCTAAGTCCAAGTTGTGCCAAATGTTTTGAGGGATTTTTCACCACATTCAGTACAGACCATTGTTACACTGACATGACAAACGATGAAGTGATACTGTATGGTTCCCAAGCACCCTTGAAAATAGCAGGTTAATGATTCACCTTTAATCAGTTTTGGCCTATTTTTTGCATCATTTTTGATAACTTCAGCATCATTGAAATGTCTGTGTTCAATTTGCAAGTACCAATGGCATGGTGCAAATTGCTTTTGACCAGCATTGACCCCTCAGCACCCTCACTCTGCACACATAGAAAATGGGTGACAAAATAATTACAAATTAAATATAGTTGGGGATTGCAAATGGCTGCTTCATGTATTTGCCCCTTCAGTGTCCTAATGTTCAGCAAACATGGATTCTGCTCTTTTGTCCATCAAACTGACTGTCACTCCACCCACCCCAGCCTTTGTCCCAGTCATGTTCTAGTAGCAGTTCACATTTTAAAGAAAGGCAAGTGATGGCAGGAAACAGAGCACACGGGTTGACACTGTCGACACTGGGTTCTGCCTGGTCACCAGGTACACCCACTCGCCACCCGCAGGACCTCCAGCTCCCCTCTTACCATCACTATCCATCCACCCATCCCCTTCATATGGAGACATACTATATTGGACTTCACCTACAACAATGCTCCCTCCCTCCTGAACCCCAGCATTACACTTTAATGATACAAACCCTGTTCCTCTGTACTTCATCCGTGGTGGTCACTGCCGCTAAACTTCCTCCTGTATCCTGACTGCAAGCTCGGGATGGTTTGCATTCTCTGTTGTCCTTGGTGCTTACAGCTTTTTAACATTCTGAGGCCCAACTAATCAGAGAGTTGTGGTCAGGCATAACTTTCCTAACCCATGCTGTAAGTGTTAGATTGACATCTCAGTCTGCCTTACAGTCCTCTGCCCTGCCAGACTGATCTCTACTTGCAATCAGGACAAGCAGTCTGACTGTGTGTCTGCACTAAAGATCATCTCAATAGAGGGGTACTGATAGCCTTTGGTTCTGGCTGAAATGCCAATGCACTAACAGGGAACGCCAAGACAAGGCAAAAGTTCTTGGTGCAATTCAGGCTTGAATTCTCCCTCTTACAATTTCCAAACAAAACAGCACTGCATTCCACAGCTCAACAATATGCAACACTCAATTTCCAAGTCGTAAAATAAACTTTCCTGGTATTCTAGTTACAGCAGTCCAGCTATTACTTCAGTTCATAGAGACAAAAATATAATGAAAAATATGTGGTCTGTTACAAAGGTAGTGCAGCTGTCTAAACAGGCCAAAGTACAAAAGCAAATTCAATTTAGGGGCGAGAGAGAAAGCCCATTGAAAAAAAAAACACTCGTGGTTGTTCAATTTATATCTTGTGCAAGCCAGAAGCACATCAAGGTAGAAGTCCGGTAAGCATGATGAAAAAGTGGCAGATGCCATTTTGTAGTGTCACTGATGTGGCAGAAAGAATGTAGATAGGCATAAGGAGAGTCTCACTAGAAACAGAATAGCGTACCTGCAGGAATGTCTATCATTTGAAACATCTAAGTCATTTCACATAAGCTTTATTCACCAAAAAGAAAAACTCTTAAAAAGCAGAAAATCCGAAAGAACTGCGGATGCTGTAAATCAGGAACAAAAACAAAGTTGCTGGAAAAGCTCAGCAGGTCTGGCAGCATCTGTGAAGGGAAAAACAGAGTTAACGTTTCAGGTCCAGTGACCCTTCCTCAGAATTGATGGGTCACCGGACCTGAAACATTAACTCTGTTTTTCCCTTCACAGATGCTGCCAGACCTGCTGAGCTTTCCCAGCAACTTCTGTTTTTGTTCTTAAAAAGAAGAGCTGCATTCAACATTAAAGAACCAGACAACACCTTCCTGGTAGGTACCAAGTCCAAAACCGAATTTGTATCACCGTCTCTCAGTTGAATAAGGTGGTAGCATGATAAGTACATCCTCTCACAACTGTGGGTGGATCTTCACAAAGCTCAATGTAAGTAATGGATTCTGATCAGATGAGAGGTCAAAACCTTTAACATGTTCATACACAATTTGGACATTGCAGCTTTAATTACCTATCCTTTGACTTGATTTCTGAACTGACAAAATTCTAGAGGATCATGACAAATATTTTAGAAGAAATACACGGCATCATTTGTCATAAGGATGATATCCTGGTTCAAGATTCAATGAGAACATAGCACAAACAGAAATTAGGGGAAGAGCTATAAAATCTCCAAAAATGCAAGACTAAATGTGAGGTACAGCAAGGCTTGCTAGTGGCACCTGGGAGAGTTTAAACTAGTGTGGCAGGGGTATGGGAACCAGAGCAGTAGGTCAGCATGTGGCGTGATTGAGGAGAAAGTCAATGTAAAGTCAAGTAAGTCTAATTGGCAGAACAGGCGGGGCCAGATTTACTTACACAGTGAGACTGACATCTGAAGTATATTTAGTTTAATACAAGGAGTATAGCAAGTAAGGCAGGTTAGCTTAGAGCCTGGATTATTACATGGAACTACAATGTTAGCCATTACAGAAACTTAGTTGAGAGAAGGGCAGGACTGGCAGCTTCCAAAATTTAGCTGTTTCAGGTGAGATAGAGAGGGATGTAAAAGGGTGGTGCATTACTGGTTAAGGAGAATGTCGCAGCTGCACTAAGAGAGGACATCTCAGAGAGCTTACCCAGTGAGGTTATATGGATAGAACTGAAGAAAACATCAAGTATGATGGGGTTATACTATCGGCCTTTCAACGGCCAGAGGGAAACAGAGTAACAGATATGTAAGCAAATCATGGAAAGGTGTAAAAACAACAGTGTTGGGGTAGTGGGTGATTTTAACATTCCCAATATTGACTGGGACTCTCTTAGTGCCAGGGGCTTTGGTGGGGCAGAATTTGTTAGGTCAATTCCAGGAGGGTTTCTTGAAGTAATATGTAGATAGAACAACAATAGAAGTGATGGTACTAGACCTTGTACTGGGGAATGAGCCTGGCCAGGCAATTGAAGTTTCAGTGGTGGAGTATTTTAGGAATGGTGATCATAATTCCATAAGTTTTAATATAGTTATGGATAAGGATAAGATCAGTCATCAGGTGGAAGTGCTAAGTTTGTGGAAAGCTAATTACAACGGTATTTGGCAGGAACTGGGGAAATTAGGTTGGGGTAGTTGTTTGAGTGTAGATCCACACATGACATGTGGGAATCTTTTAAAGGCCAGTTGTTCAGAGTTCAGAACTAGCATTGTCATGTGAGGATGAAAGATAATGATAGCAAGATTCAGGAACCCTGGATGACAAAAGATATTGAAAGTTGAGTCAGAAAGAGAAAGGAAACATATATAAGCATATAAAAAGGAGGAAATTTATGCATGGAGACAGAGGAAGTGGTTTTTCTGTTTGAGCATGTGAGCTCCACTTGTGAATGACATGAGGCCTTTAAAGGGACAATTTCATTACTCAGGCACTTTTGCAATACAACTGGAAGCCATCTGAAATCATACCACAAGCAAACTTGACAATGACATTGGTCATTGCACATTAAAGACAGATATCTCTGTCAAACAGAAGTAATCAGAGCTATCTTTAAGTACGGCACTCATAGGCCACTCGCAGGCACAAAGATAATGCAAGGCCTCATAGACTGTGTAGGGACATGGAACTGATTCCCTTGCACATTGAATTTTAAGTATTCGCCAACATGTTCTTATGTGCAGTGATGCCTTTCTTGGGTGAATATGGCTTGCGCTGAAAAGGTGTCAGCGCTCACACATCACTTGCAATCTCCAACTGCCTCTTTGTGCCGTGACTGGTGCTACATTGATCGGAATAAGGTCCTATGTCGAAGTTCCATGCAGAGGCATTCCATGGCCCTCCTTGTCGGAGTGCTTCATATCCCAACTGTATGGAGGACTATGTTAAACTTTCATCTATGTGTGCTGTGAATGCTCACTGTTCGCACGATTAAGGACCCGTTCTGTTTCTCATGTTTCCCATACAGATTCTTTGGAAGTGACTGATGGATTCAACCACAGCAAGGGTTATCGTCACTGCTGCTGTGGTTAATTGAAGGTGCAGAGAAATTGAAGAGGAACAAATGCACCAACAAGCCCAGAATCAGCAGCAATCTGAAGTGGATGCCAAACATCCTCTACTTGAAGATGTTTTAGTCACTGTGATCTATGTAGGTATGCATGACAGGGGAAAAAACAAGGAAAGAGATTCTGCATAGTCAATACGAGAACCTAGGAACCAAATTAAGAAGCAGAATCATATCATTACCCCAGCTATATGCAAATTGGCATAGTGCAAATCAGATTAGAAAGATCAATATGTGTTTCAAAGACTAGCACAGGAGAGGTGGCTTCTAGTTCATGGAGCACTGGGCATCAGTACTGGGAGATGTGGGGCTCTCTTTACCTAAGCATGCTGCAGCGAGTGTTCTTGTAAGCCAATTAGTTAGGGAAGCAGAGAGGGTTCTAAACCAAATAGTCAAGGCAAGGAATCAAATTTGGGAAAATTCAGTAAATCAAAAAAAAGAAAGAAGCAAAAAAAGGATATTAATAAACAAACCATGAAAGGAAGGAATAGAGAGTGCAAACTTTAGAGTATATCAACAGATAAACTAGAGGAAACAAAAAACACGGATGAAACCAAAGACTCTGCATCAGAATGCATGTAGCATTTGAAACCAAACAGATGAACTGAGAGTGTAAACAGAAATAAATAAGTACAGTCTAATGGTAGGTTCAGGATATCAGGAAAATTGGCAAGTGAGAAAAAGGTGAAGGGTGGCTCTGTTAATTAATGATGGTACAAGCAGAAAAGAGAGGGATAAACTAAGTTTCTGACGCCAGGATGTGTGGTTAGTAATAAAAATTGATAAAGGCAAGAAGTCAGTTGTGGGAGTGATGTACAAGCCCATTACAGGAACCATATGAGAGAATGTAGCACAAAGGAAGAAATAATGGGAGCTTTTCAGAAAGACTCATTGATAATCATGGGCAATTTTAACCTCCTTATAGATTGGCAAAGTTAGATGGCCAAAGGCAGCCTAGATGAAGAGTACATTGATGATTTCAGGTCAGTTTCTTAAAACAGCATTTTCTGGAGCCAATAACAGAACAGGCTATACCAAACCTGGTACTGTGCAATGCGATAGGATTAATTATCTCATAGTAATCCGATAGGCTCGAGGTAGCAGTGACCACAATATGATTGAATGTTAAATTCACTTTAAGATAAAGGGATGAGGGGCCAGAGATTTTTTTTTAACTTAAGTTTGAGGACATGAAAGCAGACCCGCTGACTGAATTGGCAAATTAGTTTATAGGTCAATAGCGAAACAGTGGCAGATAATTCAGAGGATACTTAAGAATACACAGAATAGGTTCATTCCGACGAGTAAGAAAAATTCCAAGAGGCAGATCCACCTTCCATGGCTAACTAGAAAGGTTGTAAGCATGTAATTGTGCAAACATGAGTGGCACATCAGAAGATTGGACAGAACATTAAAGGAGCAAAGAATGACGAAAAATTTACTAAAGAGAGAAAAATTAGAGATTGAGGGAAAGATAGCTAGAAATATAAAAACAGATAGTCAGAGTTCTATAATAAAAAGAGTGAGTTAACAAAGTGATAATTAGCTGGATAAAATGTGAGTCTGGAGAACTGGTAATGTAAAATAAGATATAGTAGATAAATTAAATGGGCATTTTGCATTAGACTTTGCTCTATAAGATACAAGTAATATCCCAGAAGAAGCTATAAATCAGGAAATGGAAGAGAGAGAGGAACTCAGGAACATTATAATCACCAGAGAAGTGGTACTGAGTAATTTTATGGAACTGCAGGTTGGTTCTGATTAATGTTTTTCTAAGGTTTTAGAACTAGTAGCAAGTGAAATTGTTGTTGCATTGGTTTTAAGTTTCCAAAACTGAAGATAGCGAAAGGTAATTCCTTCATTCAAAAAAAGGAGGGAGACAAAAAAGCAAGAAACTGTAGGTTAGTCATATGGAATATATTAGAAGCTATTACTAAAGAAGTTACAGCAGGGTACTTGCAGACTTTCAAAGTAATCAGGCAGAATCAACATCGCTATGTAAAAGAAATATCATGTTTAACCAATTAATTGTGATTATTTGAGGAAGAATTATATGCTGTGTATGTGGATATATTGTGCATGCATTTATAGAAGGCATTTGTTAAAGTGCCACATCAAAGGTTATTGTAGAAAGCAAAAGCAAATGGAGTACGGGGTAGCACATTAGCATGGATAAAAGACTGGCTGGCTAACAAAAAACAGAGAATAGGCATATGTGGATCCTTTTCATGTTGGCAGGACATGTGACGATGTTGTCAGTTTAAAAAGATTATTTTGTTCTGGGTTTTTTTGAAGAGAAGTTGTAAAGGCAGAAGTATTGAAGTGGCTAACCAGAGAGAACCTAGTCAACAGAGGAGACCTTTAGGTATTTTTAAAAAACAGTTGTATCAATGGAAGGGTTGTGGCCGGTTCTTACAGATCAAGCTTTCTAGTTTTTTAGCTGGAGCAGTCAGAATCTGTTTGGGTCCCAGAAGAGTTGGAGCTTCAGTAAAATGATTCCTAACTGCTACATTCTCTGAAATTTCTCTTGACATTGTTTCATCCTGGATTGGAGAATTACCTGTAAGAATTTGTGTCTGCCAAGGAGTGTCTTTATGAAATGTTACTATATTGGAACAGTTAATTATTAATAGATATTGTATCTATTATTCAGTTAAGTTTTCCAATAGTTAAGTATTCTAAATTCCTCTTTCTTTTGTTTGTGTTTTAACAATAGTGTTTAAATAAATTGTGTTTTGTTTCACGTCGACTGGTTGGAGTAGTTGGATCACATCTGGAACATGCCCTTCACATGTACCTTTAAAATAAGGAAATGGTAGGGTCTAGGTTACCTTCTTAAGATTTTGAGGATGACTGGTCTGGTCCATAACACACTGGGGGCTCTTGTTGGGATATAATTTTATAATTCCAATTGGGGATTTGGGTTGTTGGACTCAAAGGCGGTGAGTGGTAGATGTTAGTGTCTTTTGTTTCAGGCGTTGAATTTGGTTGGTTTGAACAGGGCATGCTTTGTGTAGTAATAACTCTTTCAGTCGCTAAGAGTTTTCTGTGGGTTGAAGAAGTGACTTCAGGTGTTTTACAAAAAGTGAGCAAGGCAAAGCTGTTGGAATTGGCAGACAAGCTGGAGTTGGGGAGAGATAGTAGGGACTGCAGATGCTGGAGAATCTGAGATAACAAGGTGTAGAGCTGGATGAACACAGCAGGCCAAGCAACATCATAGGAGCAGGAAGGCTGACGTTTCGGGCCTAGACCCTTCATCAGAAATGGGGAAGGGGAAGGTGGTTCTGAAATAAATAGGGAGAGAGGAGGAGGTGGATAGAAGATGGATAAAGGAGAAGATAGGTGGAGAGGAGACAGACAGGTCAAAGAGGCGGGGATGGAGCCAGTAAAGGTGAGTGTAGGTAGGGAGGTAGGGAGGAGATAGGTCAGTCCAGGGAGGATGGACAGGTCAAGGGGGCGGGATGAGGTTAGTAGGTAGGAGATGGGGGTGGGACTTGAGGTGGGAGGAGGGGATTGGTGGGAGGAAGGACAGGTCAGGGATGCGGGGACAAGCTGGGCTGGTTTTGGGATGCTGTTGGGGGAGGGGAGATTTTGAAGCTTGTGAAGTCCACATTGATACCATTGGGCTGCAGGGTTCCCAAGCGAAATATGAGGTGCTGTTCCTGCAACCTTCGGGTGGCATCGTTGTGGCACTGCAGGAGGCCCAGGATGGACATGTCGTCTGAAGAATGGGAGGGGGAGTTGAAATGGTTCGCGACTGGGAGGTGCAGTTGTTTATTGCAAACCGAGCGTAGGTGTTCCGCAAAGCGGTCCCCAAGCCTCCGCTTGGTTTCCCCGATGTCGAGGAGGCCACAACAGGAACAGCGGATACAGTATACCACATTAGCAGATGTGCAGGTGAACATCTGCTTGATGTGGAAAGTCTTCTTGGGGCCTGGGATGGGGGTGAGGGAGGAGGTGTGGGGGCAGGTGTAGCACTTCCTGCGGTTGCAGGGAAAAGTGCCGGGTGTGGTGGGGCTAGAGGGGAGTGTGGAGCGGACTAGGGAGTCACGGAGAGAGTGGTCCCTCCGAAAGGCAGATAAGGGTGGGGAGGGAAAAATGTCTTTGGTGGTGGGGTCGGATTGCAGATGGTGGAAGTGTCAGAGGCTGATGCATTGGATCCGGAGGTTGGTGGAGTGTTACGTGAGAACGAGGGGGATTCTGTTTTGGTTGTCATTGTGGGGAGGAGGTGTGAGGGATGAGTTGCAGAAAATGCGGGAGACACGGTTGAGGGCGTTCCTGACCACTGAGTGGAGGATGAGGGTTATCCATCTTCTATCCACCTCCCCCTCTCTCCCTATTTATTTCAGAACCCCCTTCCCCTCCCCCATTTCTGAAGAAGGGTCTAGGCCTGAAATGTCAGCCCTCCTGCTCCTCTGATGCTGCTTGGACTGCTGTGTTCATCCAGCTCTACACCTTGTTATCTCAGGATAAATAGGGTGGTCACTGGGACTTTAAACTAGTGAACTGGGGGGAAGGGAAGGGGAAGATGACAGGAAGTATAATGATAAATAGAAAAGAAAGCAGCAAGTTAACGTGTGCAGGAGGGTTTAACTACATCGAAGACTATGAAAGAAGTTAAAAAGGAAGGAAAACTCAGGAGATATTATTAATGGAGATGTTAAAATTCAAAAAGAAGGTATAAAACCTACCATAAAGGCACTTTAACTAAATGCCCACAGCATTAGAAGTAAGGTAGATGAGTTAACAGCACAAATTATCGCGAATGAGTATGATTTAATAGCCATTACGGAGACATGGTTGCAGGATGGTCAAGACTGGTAATCAAATATCCTTGGGTATCAGACTATTTAGAAGGACAAACAGGAAGGTAAGGGAGGTGGTGTTTCTCTGATATTTAAGGGCGATGTCAGGGCGATAGTGAGAGATAATATAGGTTCTATGGAGAATAAGGTTGAATCCATTTGGGTGAAAATTAGAAATTCTAATAAGAAAAAAATCACTGATAGGCATAGTCTATAGGCCATCAAATAATAACATCATATTGGGACAGGCAATAAACAAAAATAACTAATGCCTGTAAAAATGGTGCAGCAATTATCATGGAGGATTTTAATCTACATGTCAATTGGTCAAATTGAATGTATCCATGATAGTTTTCTTGAACAGTATGTAATGGAACCGACGAGGGAGCAAGCTATCCTCGATCTGGTCCTGTCTATTGAGACAGGAATAATTCATAACCTCATAGTTAGGGATCCTCTTGGAAGGAGCAATCACAGTATGGTTGAATTTAGAATACAGATGGAAAGAGAGAAGATAAAATCCAATAAAATCCAGGGTCCTGTGCTTAAACAAAGGAGACTACAATAGGATGAGGGAGGAGTTAGCTAAAGTAAACTGGAAGCAAAGACTTTATGGTGGGACAGTTGAGGAACAGTGGAGGAGTTTCAAAGCAATTTTTCAGAGTGCTCAGCAAAAGTATATACCAGTAAAAAGGAACGGCTGTAGAAAAATGGATAATCAGCAATGGATGTCTAGGGAAATAAGGGAGACTATCAAACTGAAAGATAAGGCACACAAAGTGGCAAAGACCAGTGGGAAACTAAAAGATTGGGAAGACATTAAAGGTCAAAGAAGGCTATAAAGAAGAGGAAGATAGATTATGAGTGTAAACTAGCTGAAAATATAAGGACAGATAGCAAAAGTTTCTACAAATATATAGAATGAAAAAGAGTGACTAAGGTAAACATTGGTCCTTTACAGAATGAGAAGGGGGATTTAATAATGGGAAATGAGGAAATAGCTGAGGCATTAACAGATATTTTGTGTCGTCTTCATAGTCGAGGGCACAAACAACATGCCGGTAATTGATGACAAGGAGACTAAGGTAGGTGAGGACCTAGGAGCGAAAGAGGTAGTGTTGGACAAGCTAATGGAGCTAAAGGTAGACAAGTCTCCTGGCCCTGAATGTATCCCAGGGTTCTAAAAGAGATGTCGGGAGAAATTGCAAATGCACTCATAGTAATTTTGTAAAATTTGCTGGACCCTACGACAGTTTCAGCAGTTTGGAAAACAGCAAATGTGATGCTTTTGTTTAAGAGGAGGTACGCAAAAGTTGGGGAATTTTTGGTCTGTTAACTTAACTTCTGGAGTGGGTAAAATGCTTGAATCTATCATCAAGAAAGAAATAGCAAGACATCTAGGTAGAAATTGTCCTGTTGGGCAGATGCAGCATAGGTTCATGAAGGATAGGTCATGTTTCACTGATTTACTGGAATTCTATGAAGACATTACAAACACAGTGGACAATGGGGACCCAGTAGATGTGGTGTATCTGGATTTCCAAAAGGCAGCTGCATAAGATAAAAGTGCAGAGTGCTTCAGGCAGTGTATTAGCATGGATCGAGGATTGGTTAACTAACAGGTAGCAAAAAGAGTGCCTTTCCGATTGGCAATCAGTGACTAAAAGTGTGCCTCAGGGATCAGTATTGGGACTGCAATTGTTTACTGTTTACAGGGGATTCTGCTATAACACAATAGTTGTGTTCCCATGCAACATTGCGTTATAGAAACTTGCACTGTAGAAATAATGGGGCTTATGGGAAAATCGGGATTAGGGGCAGACGACCAAAAAAAAAACAAACACTCAATAGCTTAACACAAAGGATAGCACAGTTTGAATAAATGTTTAATTCATATCTAATAATGAAATCAAAGTAAATTTAACACCTAATCTTGAAAAATGTGTCAAAACAACTTGATGTGGGAAGGAGGTTTTGAAGTTGCTGTTGTTAAAGCAGGGGCTGATGGTCATCATCATCATCATCATCATCACCTTCAGGTGCAGTTTGGTTGCAGGATTAGGGCGAAAAATAGTTAATCCAGAAGTAGATGGCTGTGGTTCATTGTCTTCTGACTGTTTCTTGAGGGTTGGCTTAAAAAAGACGTCCAGTTTTTGCTGCTTTGCCCTTTTTCTTCTTTCATGAAGAAGCTGTTCATAGGGTGCTAAATAAGATCTTATTCCATGAACTGCTACCCTGCTGCGTTCTGCATTGTAATTGTTGTCCTCGAAGAGCTACAATTTCCCTCAGGATAGAAGACAAAACAGAAGTGGGAAGCTCCCATGATGCTGCATGTTGGACTTCCTCTTCTTCATCTCCAACTTCTACTTCCCTCTCAGTGACAAGTTGTTGCAGATCAGGTGTAGAGAGGCCTTCACAGTGGGACTCAAACAGCTCTTCAATATCCTCACTCTCCACTTCCTCAAATCTAACTTGCTTTGCAAGATCAATACAATGTTCTTTGATTTTTGGGAGCTCCTCTGATGGATCAAAGGTTTTAAAATCTTGAAAAAATCTGGGAGAAACTTCCACCAAACTGCATGCACGCAGTCCGTACTGATATTACCCCAGGCCTCCATGATAATGTCAATTGCATTCTTGATGTTAAAGCTCTTCCAAAATTGAAGAAAACTGTCCTTATCCCCCTCAGTGGCTGCATTCAGCCTCTTAAATGTGCGCCTTAAATAATAAACTTTAAAAGCTGCTATTGCACGCTGGTCCATGGGTTGAAGGAGAGAAGTTGTGTTTGGGGGTAGAAATAGCACTTTGTTTTCGAAAAGTGGGAGGATGACTTGGTGCATTATCCAGAATGAGGAAAATCTTGAAATCCAATTTTTTTTTCCTGCAATACTTTCTAAAAACATCTTCGAAAGCATCAACCATAAAGTCAGAAAAAAATTGTCCCTTCATCTAACCTCTTTTACTTGGCCTAAAGTAGATGCTTAGAGTAGACTTAAGGTAACTTTTCAAGGCTCACAAGTTGGCAAAGTGGGACACCACCACAGGCTTAAACTTTAAGTCTCCACTGGCATTGGCACCCAGCAGCACAGTCATACGATTCTTTGCCACCTTAAAGCCTGCAGTGTGTGCTTCATTCATAGAAATGTAAATCCTTGATGGTATTTGCTTCCAGTACAAACTGGTCTCATCCAAATTGAAAATTTGATCTAAGTTGTAGCCTTCTTCAGTTAATCTTTTTACTATGGAAGGAATGCCATCGCATGCTCCTCGTCTGCACTGGCAGCTTTGCCACATAACTTCACGTTAAGAAAAGCATAGCTGTACGTAGATGATTTAGAGTTGGGGACCACATGTAGTGTGTCAAAGTTTGCGGATGACACTAAGATGAGTGGTACTCCAAGGTATGCAGAGGACTATGAAAGTTTGCAGGGGGATAAAGATAATTTAAGTGAGTGGGCAAAGGTCTAGCGGATGGAGTATAATGTGATAAATGTGAAGTCATCCATTTTGGTAGGAATATCAGTAAAAAGGACTGTTATTTGAACAGCTGTTCCGAGGGATCTGGGTGTCCTTGTGTATGAATGACAGAAGGTTGGTTTGCAGGTGCAACAGGTAATTAAGAAGGCTAATGGAATTTTGTCCTTCATTGTTATAGGGATTGAGTTTAAAAGCGGGGAGGTTATGTTGCATATGTATAGGGTGCTGGTGAGGCCACACCTGGAGTACGCATGCAGTTTTGGTCTCCTTACTTGATAAAGGATGTATTGGCACTGGAGGGGATGCAGAGGAGATTCACTAGGTTGATTCCAGAGTTAAGAGGGTTGGCTTATGAGGAGACACTGAGTAGGCAGGGATTATATTCATTGGAATTTAGAAGAACAAGGGGGGAATCTTATGGAAACATAACTTTATGAAGGGAATAGATAAGATAGAAGCAGGAAGGATGTTTCCGCTGGTGGGTGAAACAAGGACAAGAGGACATAGCCTCAAAATTAGGGGGAGCAGATTTATGACTGAATTGAGGAGCAACTTCTGTATCGAAAGGGTTGTGAATCTGTTGAATTCCCTGCCCAGTGAAGTAGTTAAGGCTTCTTCATTGAATTTTTTTAAAGTTAAGATAGATAATTTTTTGAACAGTAAAGGAATTAAGGGTTATAGCGAGCGGGTGGGTAAGTGGAGCTGAGGCAATCAAGAGACCAGCCATAATCTTATTAAATGGAGGAATGGGCTCAAAAGGGCCAGATGGCCTGCTCCTGCTTCTTACGTTCTTATGTTCTAAATTGGACAATGAGGAAGTTCTCCAAAAATTGGGATAAATTACTGAGTTACCTTCCACAGGAAAATCAAAATGACCTGAAAGAGTTATTACTGTTGCCTGGGGAGATATGTGAGAATAAGCTGGGAAGTACTAATCCAAAGACACATGTAAATATATGAAATGCTGTTCCAATTAAGCAACATCCCTGTAGACTTAACACTCTACAGTTGGCACAGGTTCAAAAAGAGATTGAATGCATGCTCAAAGTCAACATAATCAGAGCAAGTTGCAGTGAAAAGAGCTCACCCATTGTAATGGTGCCAAAACCAGATGCTACCCAACAATTATGTGTGGGCTACTGCAAAGTCAATGCAATAACAAAGTCTGATTCGTATCCTATTCCATGTTTGGAAGACTGTATCGAGAATGTAAGACAAGAAACTTATATTTCTAAGTCGGACTTACCCAGAGGATACTGGCAGGTATCTTTATCCAAAAGAGTGAAGACAATTTCAGCTTTCATGACACCAAATGGACTATACCAATTTAGAAACCCATTTGGTATGAAAAATGCACCAGACACATTTCAAAGACTAACCAATAAAGTCATTTCTAGATTATTCAATTGTTTGATGTATATCGACAACCCAGTGATTTTTAGTTACATGCAGAAGGGACATTTTCAGCATTTATCAGAATAATTTGATTGACTTCAGGAGGCAGGCTTGTTGATAAACAAGCTAAGAGTGAATTTGTAAAAGCCCAAGTCATGTTATCAGACACGGACAGGTAGCCCCTCATCTTCAATGGCAGGATCAAATGAGTCAAGCTTCCCAAATAACGGCATGGTGCCAGCAATGCTTACATCAACTCAGAGATGATTGTGGAAAGCAAATGTTCTTCAGACACGTACTGTTTTCTCCCATCATCAGTGAAATAACTGCACCGAGGCCGGTATCCTGTCACCAAGTCACCCTTTATTTACATGTGCACATGACCAGCCAGCTCAGAGTAAGTCCCTGAAGTGAGAAGATTCTGAATCCTCTGTTTATGTTGGTCAGCCAGGGCTCTCTGATTGGCCCAGGTTAATAATCCCAATCAAGGGTCTCATAGCCAATAAGATCCATCTAGTTCCAATCACTACACTATCATTAGAAAAAAATCCTTACTCTGTACAATGGCTTCTAGAATGTATCATTTCACAACATCGAAATTCTCCTCTCGTCAAATGGGAGACTTTATAAACATAATTGCAAGTTATATTTGCATGAGATAAGTGACTGAACAGTACAGACCTTAACACATTAAATAGATATATTTCTCTACACATTGCAACATATTAAACAAAACTGTAACTCACATTTTTTACTAAACTTGAAGATATAAATGCAGCCCACTGAACTCACAGTAGGTGAACTTAAACATCTGATCAGTTCGAGCCAAATGTTTTAGAGCCAATGGCAACAAGTTTCAAACATTGACTGCTTCAACTGAGGGTTACTGATATAATTCTGTGAGAATTTTTTGACAGAATAGCCAACACATGCATCATTACAGCACAACTGAGAAGTGGAGGTAACAGAATCAATAGAAAATAGAAACATGGGTAACAAAAAAACTTTTGTCTCTAGTTAAAGAAAATACGCAATTTGAACAAATTTGCACTGAATTGTAGCAATGCTAATGTAAGAGACATTCCCATTCCATATGTAAAGTAATCATCTAGGACAGTATTAAAAATAGTCAGTGACAAACTCATTCTCGCTTTGGCATCTTATTGTGCAAATATTTATCACTCGGCAGAATATTAAATGGCTCAGGGTGAGATTTCCACCTCCATCCGGGGACAAAGTCCCATCTCTAGAGCTGTTAGCTTATCAGAAGGCCTGTGGCACTCTGGTCTCAGCAATGCCACTGGTAGCAGTGATCACTGCTGGTACATGTTATGGACAAGACCAGACTCCTCAAAATATATTAGGAAGGTAGCCTAGACCCTAACCTTTTCTTATTTTCAAGGTAAATGTCATGTGCTGTGTTCCAGATGCAATTCGATTGGTCAAACTACTTGACGTTAAACAAAACACAATTTATTCAAACACTATAGTTAAAATGTAACAAAACGAAGAAGAACTTGGAATAACTTAACTCAATAGGAAAATTTAACAAAATATTAGATATAGTAACTATTACAAATTAACTGTTCCAATATAGTAAAGTCCCATAACCACACCCTTGGTAAAAAGGCAAATTCCAATCCAGCAGAAAAGAACATCAAAAGGCAGTTCTGAGAGAAAGATTGTAGCAGCCAGGAAAGATTCACTGCCCTCCAATCCTGCAGAGACCCCAGCAACAACTGCTGAAAGCCAACTAAAATCCTGGATCTGTGAGAACTTGACCACACCCAATCAGGCTGCTTCTATTGTTCCAACAATTAAAAAAAAAAACAAGGCTTCACAAGTTGTTTATCTTCTCATAGACTGCTTTCCACCTGTCCACCAATCTCTCTCTAAAAGAAACCAGGACAAAACACATCCCTCAAAGCCACAGCATCATCACATACTGCATCTATTCTCTGACACTGATCTTCACTAGAGCCTGAAAGGGAGGTAGTCTGGTGATATTTTTGATAAGACCACCCCAGGAAGCCTTATGCAGGCTGGGAATGGGTGGGGAGGGAACTCAGATGGAGAAGACATGGAAGGACCCTTTGGTGGACACAGAGAGTCATAATGGAAGTAGTCCAACTTTCTTGCCAATAAGCCATACAAACATGATGCCAACCTCTTCCTTCCCAGACAAAAATTATACGAAGCATGGAATGAGGTCATTAAGTGGCAATTAACCAGCAACTTAATTGGGACATTCAATGACGTAAGGATGTATGGGCGAACTAACTTTCTCCCATACTGAATAACAAATTGTATTAGTATTAGGGTGAGCACTAGATGCTGAGAATGTTGGAATATTAGGAACCTGATTATATTCATTAATGAGCTGTTCCAATTCTCAAAGGCAGGAATTGACTTGACGCAAAGCTCATTGTGGTAAAATGAAATGCACAAGGAATTGAGGATTCAGCTCCCCCCACCCCCCTCCCCACCCATTTAAAAATATTTAACTCATCTGCAATCTGTTCTGGAGAGGTTTCTATTTATGTTGGTGTCTTTCGATATCAAGTATTTATCTCACACATTTTCATAAAGTACCAGCACAAGTTAGTTTTTTTTTTAAAAACACCTAACTTGCTAGTGTCCAACTTACTGCATCTCAGATCAGCTTAAGACCAGTCAATATTGGTTCCAATCAAATGGACCTCCTGTAAATTTGGTGTCTTTTTAATCTGTTCATTGGATATGGGTGCTGGTGGCTGGGCCAGCATTTACAGCACATACACAATTGCCATGGTGAAGGTGATGGTAAACTGCTTTCTTGAACCACTGCAGGGTGTAGATACACTGGTCGTGTTGTTATGAAGGGAGTTCCAGGAATTTGATAGAGCAACAGTGAAGAAATGGTAATATAGTTCCAAGTCAGGGTAGTATGAGGCTTGTAGGAGAACCCGCAAATAGTAATGTCCCAATGTATGCCCTGCCCTTGTTGATTGGGTGGGACCCATTTCATTCCCATCTTTCCTATGCTGCTGACTGACTCTGAACTCAGCAGGGGCCAAACAAACTTATGCAGATACCATGTGATGTAACTAGCCTGCACTTTATAAAGGCAGGCTTTCCCTTTTAAAGGGAAAATGCATAGAATAGAATTAAATTGATAGAATTAAAATGATGGGCAATTGAGCATGAGGGCAGATAGAGGGTTCCAAGATGATAGATATATCTCTGGAGTCATTAGTGACAGTGGTGGGTAGGATGAGAAATGTTATAGATCTAGGGGGAGGCCCTGAATAAGCACACACTAAGAGAGTGAGAACAGGTTGCTGGGGAGGTTAATTGCTGGCTCTACCCAAGGACCTGATAGCAGTGCCACAAGAAGTTTAAAAACTCAAGGTTAATTGAATGTATGACTTTATGATAGTTCTCCTTAACAGTTAGAGATCACAGCTAAAGTCCAGATCCTCCACAGCCACCTCTTGCTATCTCCAGATATCCCTACATGTTGAACTATGGCAGGCACGTCTCTAAAAACAGTAACCCAATCACTGATTCTTTCTGGACAGGAAACAAAGTGGATCCAGTGGGAATAAGGACACTTGTATCTCCACTCCTGTGCATCATGGGTCTGACTACCACAGAGGCTATGATAGCTGACATTATTGAGAGCATTGAAGATGCTGGCATGTTCCTCCATCATACCTGTTCTCAACTCACAGCTTACCCTCACCTTGCTATCTGGCATGATGAGCAAGCTGCAGGTGGTGTGACAATGGACGCTGTGCTCTTACCTCACACCAATCTTCCCAATTCTGATTTCTTGTTCTCAGACAACCAAGAATTGTTGCCTGTCCAGGCAAAATGGGCCAATGCAGGAGGAAGACAGAGAGCAACAGCGCGGCGCTAATGATCTAGCAGTTCTGACACGGTGCAAACCTTGACAAGTGAGGAGTTGTAGTCAATGTATGGAGAGTTACTGAGCATCAGTGAACTGTAGGCAGACCAGAATTAAATGATGACTCATTTGCCAGATTTCTGGAGGTCAAGATGGCAGAGGAGTTCTACTGTAGGGAAATGGGGAGTTTGATCGGGCTTCATAAAGGAGAACACTATGGGCACGGACATCAAGTTGCTGGGTGAATTGACTCACTACTGGACACACTTCTGTCACAGTCAACCTCCAACTTGGCAGAGGGCATGATGCAGAGCCTGCTCTCACTGTAGCATCTGGTTCATCTCTCAGTTGTGCCGCAGACCCAGATGCCCTGTTGCAGCTTTCGTATGGACGGATAATCTGCTCCTCTGGCCTGCCCATGAAGATATAGCAACACACCCTGCTATTTTCAGGAACCAACCACAACGTAACCACAAACACTTGAGGATGTTTCCAGACAGCTTGCTATTGCAGAGTTCTTAATAAATTCATTGCCTTCAATTTGGGTGCCTGCCCTTTAAGGACTGTTAATGAAAAGCCCATCTTGCAATTGTTTGATGAATGATTGTCAATTCCACTACTTCAATCTACGCAGTTTAAATTATACATCTTGACATTACATCAGTGAGTTAGACAGAGTTACGTTGGAATGACGTGCATTTGTAGCTTTGCAATATTAGTGATGGTAATCCTCCTGTATGGGCCCTTTCAACTAAGGAGCTGTGCAGGAAGTACATAGTGATACATTGTACTCCAGCAAAACAGCAGCAGACCCCAGAGCTCTACATCCAGCAGCACTACAGCAATGAATTTTCTGTCCTATAAATTTTAATTCAAATGAAAGTTTGGTATTTCATCAATTAATTAATTCTATTTCTATGTACACATTAGTATGCAATATCTTCTGAATTCTGCAAATTAGCCCACTAGGATTGTTAATTGAGTGATTTTAAGCAACAAAAATTAAAGCAATAACTTCCCAATTATTTTACTCCTCATCTACTTTAAGTCTTATATTTATATGATAATGCATATAATAAAATCTACTTGATGTTAGCTTTCATTTAGTTGTCTAATATCAAATTTTTACTAAGGAACTTGTATGTAAAACAGGCCAGAACATTACCACTTACTTACTTACCCCAGTATCAGATAAAATTTCTTCACTGTCCAGGATATTATATATTTCTGTTGTTACTAAAATTTTTATTAAAGAACTTACAGATTTCTCCACGCTGCTATTAAAAGTCTCCTAAATCATTTTCATGACCAAAGATTGGGAATTGTGATAATACAGCAGGTAGTTCACAGATAAGATGATGTGATCCTTTGGTCAAACCACTAGAAGTTTGAGCAGTGGAGTTAGGGAAGCTTTTCCTTCTGAGGCCAAAAAATTTATACAAGATGGCAAGCCTACCTCTTATCCAGAAACTTGATGAGAATGGCATTCAAGACTGGAATTTCAGATGGGAAAATCCATCTGAATGTATCACCGCAGTGGTTCAGTAAAAGGTTCTCCTGATGTTATTTTTATAACTTGAAAAACATTCAATTATTTGAAACATCTTTTATCTTCAAACATCTATAGTACTATATCAGGCACCATCTGAAAATACAGCTGTATGTACTGAGTTTAACCAAATAGCAATACAAAATAAACTGGCTTGATTTTATTACTGGCAAAAAGACATAAGTGCATCAGTATTACTAATCTTAGCCAAACTGAAGCTATTTACAGCTCAAGGTTAGTTCAAGGCCATTTCAATGGAATCACAAATGTGGAGTATTTGTAGTTTATGAAAGTCTTCCACTGTTCATGGTGTCAATAACGATAAATACAATTACTGGAATAAAAAGGACAAAGCTATCTTAAGTAGCAACATTTTCCAAGCAATTTAAAGTTAAAAAAAAGAAAATTAAATGCCTGTGGAGTATTAAATGAAATGGAATATGTAATGTTAAAAAGAATAGATACTCCTTTAATTCGAATTCAAGCATAATCAAGTTTGCATTTTAGTCTTCAGACTTAGTATGACAGGCTGTTTAAAACAACTTTGCCTTTATTTTTATGTTGAAGCAACGTGAATTAATTGTATCAAGTTACATTGAGTCCAAAGTGTAAGAACAGGTTTTTCAGAAACCTGGCTTATGCTTGCATTTATACTTGGCATAAATCTCTTACCACCCTTTTTCAAATAAAAGTATCATCATATGCTACTATTCCTTTCTCCCTTATGTGCTTCTCTAAGCTACGGTGATGGCGGTATCATGGAAATATTACTGAACTAGAATTCCAGAGACCCAAAAAAATGTGCAGGAGATAGAGTTCAAATCTCACCACAGCAAGTGGTGGAATTTAAATTCAATTAATAAATCTGGAAAATAGTCACCACAAAGCTATTAGATTAATGCAAAACTCATCGAGCTCACTTTCCCCTTTTAGGGAAGAAAGTCTACTATCCTTACCTGGTCTGACCTATAAGTGACTCCAGACTTGAAATTACATGGTTGACTCTCAACTGCCCTCTGAAATGGTCAGGTAAGCCACTTAGCCAAAATGCAGAAAAGAAAGAATGTGGACAGATCACATGCCATTGACCCAAAACAAGATGGCATACTGTGCCCAGCTACTTTTGCAAAATCTTAGTATTACCAGTCTCTGAGTGACACAGGGTAATGGCGAGATGAGCAGTAGAATCTGGGGAGACAGTTTTGCTGACGTCAAGATAATCTCACTACAACTTCCCTGTTTTGCTCAAGTAGGTGATGAGATTCTCATTGGGGCATAGAGATTGACACTTGTTATTGTTTGCTAAATGGCTTGTTTCCAGTCCAGCTTGTCATGGGTTGTGATCTTACCAAACTCTATGAACCTTCTTGAAACATCTCTGATCTATTTACACTACACTTCTGCACTTCAACGCTATACCTCAGGCTACTTAGGCAACCATCATTGCAATGCTGCTGCAATGACATTGTGCACTCAGGGCTTGCAACCAACATATGGACTGGACCAGGCTGCATCTCTGGCATTTCATTGATTGTCATAGTGCTCATTCATACTGAGCCTAACTAGAAGCTTCCAGCATCCCTGTCTTGCATTGCCTTGCACATTTGCACATTGGTCAGCCTGAGATACCAAATTCACATTACTACTGTAGTGGTGTGCTATTTATCACAGGCATAAAACCAGGAAGCATGCCACAGTTTTCAGAATGCCTCAGCCCAGCCTGCGAACAGAAATGAACAGTAATTACCTACAGTACCAGTCCAGGCTGTCAGATTCAGGGTTCACGGCTCATTATGAAGTGCAACAAGAGGTTAGTAATGGTACACATCAACTCCAGGCTTTCAGATCACCTTGATCTGCTACAGTTCACATTCTGTTGTAATAGGTCCACAGCAGAAGCCATCTCCCTAGCCCTCCATTCTCTCTGGAACATGTGGATAACAAGGACACCTACATCAGACTCCTATTTATTGACTTTATCTCTGCCTTCAACACCATAATTCCAACCCAACTCATCTCCAAATCAGAGACCCAGGACTCTGCTGTCCCCTCTGCAACTGGATCCTTGACCTCCTGACCCACAGACCACATTCAGTAAGAATAGGCGACAACATCTCCTCCACAATAATCCTCAATGCTGGTGTTTTGCAGGGCTGCATACTCAGCCCCTTACTGTACTCCTTATGCAGCCATGACAATGTGGCTAAATTCAGCTGTAACTCCATTTACAAATTTCCTGATGATACCACTTTAGTGGTTGAATCTCAAACAACAACATGACAGAGTACAGGAAAGAGATGTACAGCTTATTGAACACGGTGTAAAGACAACAATCTCACCCTAAATGACCAGGAACTGGTCGTTGAATTCAGGAAGTGGAATAGAGGACAAGCCCCCTGTCTATATCAATGGTGCTGAGGTGGAGGTGGTTGAGTGCTTCAAGTTCCTAGGAGTAAATATCACCAACGACCTATCATGGTCCATCTAAGTCAACACTACAGTCAAGCAGCACACCAACACCTCTACTTCCTCAGATGGCTGAGGAAATTTGGCATGTCCACAATGATTCTTACCAATTTTTATGGATGCTCCATAGAAAGCAGATATATCACAAATTCATATGGCAACTGCTCTAAACAAAACCACAAAAAATTACAGAGAGCTGTGAACACAGCACAGTCCATCACAAAAACCACTCCGTATACACTTCCTGCTGCCCCTGGGGGAAACAGCCAAAATAGTCAAAGATCCCTCCTACCACAGTTATACTCTCTTCCACCCTCTTCCATCGGGCAGAAGATACAAAAGTTTGAAAACACGTAACAACAGATTTAAGAACAACTTCTTCCCTGCTGTTATCAAACTTATGAATTTACCTCTTATATATTAGAGTTAATCTTTCTCTGCACTTTCTCTGTAGCTGGACACTATGGTCTGCATTCTGTCCTATTACCCTGATATACTTATTGTATGATATGATTTGCACGGATGGCATGCAAAATAATACATTTCACTCTATCTTGTTATATGTGACAATAATAAATCAAATCAAATCAAATCAAATCAAAGGAGATGAATCATGAATCACCTTGACTCTTTCTGCTACTTTGTGGGCTATTTTGCTCCAAGGTTATGAGAGAGAGAGATAAGTCTTACAGAAGATGACAGTGAGTGGCAAAACTATTACTGTTGGTGCAGGTGGTGAGTTTCCTGAGCAGGATAGTAGGCAGCATAGAAGGCATGTAGAGTTAGTGATGTCGCAGTTTGGAGTAGGTGAGGGCAAGTGGGGAAAATAGTGCAGGAATTAATGAAAATGATACAATATGAACCATGGTGGTAGGTGGGTGAACTAGCAGAAATAAAGTGAGTGTTGGGGTATCAGAGAGAAGATGGTGGCATTTACACCAGAAGATTCAAAAATTACGTTGACCTTCCACCTACAATGCTGAGCATTCCTCCAAATATCTGAGACTGCTTTAACATGGGTGGCAATTTCAGACCAGACTGGCATGGTCTGGTGTTTTGACCCTGTAGGGTTCTGGTTTGCAACGATTTATTTTCTGATCTTTAAGTAGTTCGAATTGCTCCCAGATCCCTGGTTCTTGACACTTAGTTTTTATTTATTCATTTTTTTGGGGGAATGTGAGTGTCACTATCTGGCCAACGTTTATTGCCCATCTCTAGTTGCCCTTGAGAAAGTGGTGATGAGCTGCACTCTTGAACCCATGCAGTCCACCTGCAGTGGGTTGACCTACAATGTCCTTAGGGAGGAAAATCCAGGATTTTAACTTAGCGACAGTGAAGGAATGGCAATATATTTCCAAGTCAGGATGGTGAGTGACTTGGAGGGGAACATGAAGCTGGTGATGTTCCCACGTATTTGATGCCTTTGTCCCTCGAGACAGAAGTGTTCGTGGGTTTGGAAGGTGCTATCTGAGGATCTTTCATGAATTTCTGCAGTGCATCTTGTAGATAGTACACACTGCTGCTACTGACATCGGTGATGGAGGGAGTGGATGCTTGTGGATCTAATGCCAATCAAGCGGGCTGCTTTGTCCTGGATAGTGTCAAGCTTCTTGAGTGTTGTTGGGACTGTACTCATCCAGGCAAGTGGGGAGTATTCCATCATTCCCCTGACTTGTGCCTTGTAGATGGTGGACAGGGCTTGAGGGGATTCTGGAGGTGAGTTACTCACCACTGTATTCCTAGCTTTTGGCCTGCTCTTATAGCCACTGTCCTTATGTGGTGAGTTCAGCTGATAACCCCCAGGATGTTGATAGCGAGGGATTCAGTGATGGTAACACCATTGAATGTCAAGGGGTGGTGGTTAATTTGTCTCTTATTCATGATGGTCATAGCCTGGCATTTGTGTGGTGTGAATGTTGCTTGCCACTTGTCAGCCCAAGACTGGATATTATCCAGATCGTGTTGCATTTGGACACAGACTGCTTCATTATCTGAGGAGTCACAAATGATGATGAACATTGTGCAATCATTGGCAAACATTCCCACTTCTGACCTTATGATGGAGGGAAGGTCATTGATGAAGCAGCTGGGGCTAGGACACTGCCCTGAGGAACTCCTGCAGATATGTCCTGAAGCTGAGATAACTGACCTCCAACAAACACGACCATCTCTCTATGTGCCTGCAGAGTGTTTTCCCCCAATACCCATTTTTTCCAGTTTTGCTAGGGCTCCTTGATACCACATTCAGTCAAATGCAGCCTTGATGTCAAGGGTTGTCACTCTCACTTCACCTCTGGAATTCAGTATGTTTGAACCAAGGTCATAATGAGTTCAGGAGCTGATTGGTCCTGGCAGAACCCAAACTGGGCGTCACTGAACAGGTGAGCAGGTGCCGCTTGGTAGCACTGTTGCTGACACCTTCCATCACTTCAGTGATGATCCACAGTAGACTGATGGGGCGGTAATTGGCTAGGTTGGAATTGTCCTGCTATTTTATGTACAAGACATTCCTGCGCAATTTTCCACATTGTCAGGTAGATGCTAATGTTGTAACTGTAGTAGAACAGCTTGGTTAGGGGAGCAGCAAGTTCTGGAGCACAATCCTTCAGCACAATTGCTGGAATGTTGTCAGGGCCCGCAGACTTTGCAGTATCCAGTGTCTCCAACCGTTTTTTGATATCACGTGGAGTGAATCGAATTGGCTGGAGATTAGTATCTGTAATGCTGGGGACCACTGGAGGAGGCTGAGATGGATCATCCACTCGGTACTTCTGGCTGAAGATTGCTATGATTTTGCACTGACGTGCTGGGCTTTTCCATCTTTGAGGATGGGGATATTTGCGAGGCCTCCTCTTCCAGTGAGTTGTTTAATTGTCCACTCCCATTCATGACTGATGTGACAGGACTGCAGAGCTTAGATCTGATCTGTTGGTTATGGAATTGCTTAGGTCTGTCTATCACTTGCTGTTTATGCTGTTTGGGATGCAAGTAGTCCAATTTGATGGCTTCACCAGGTTGACACCTCATCTTCAGGTATGTCTGGTGCTGCTCCTGGCATGCCCTCCATTGAACCACGGTTGATCCCCTGGCTTGATGGTAATGGTTGAATGGAGGATATGCCAGGCCATGAGGTTACAGATTGTGTTGGAGTACGCTGGACTTATTTAGGGAATGTGAAATGAAGAGGCAGTAGATAAATATTTCAGGGCAAAAGAATCTCTATATTTATTTTTGTTACTTATTTATTATGCTGTGGAGTGTCATCCTGGGTCAACCCACAGCACGTGAACTGCAGCGGCTCAAGAAGGCAGCTCACCACCACCTTCTCAAGGGCAACTAGGGATGGGCAACAAATGCTGGCCAGCCAGCAACACCCACATCCCACAAATGAATAATAAAAAATAAAAAATAAAAACACAAAAGGTAATTATAGTACAAAAAAACAGATAACCCAAAAATCAAGGAAATTAACACAATCAATTATACAGAGAACAGTTGTACTTTAAATACACTATCAACTAGATTTACACTATTAGAACACTATCCTACTGACACTCACAGAAAACAACAGTGTTTAATTTCAGACTCTTTAATCAGAATTCCTATCCTTGGAGTCCTAATGCACTGCCACCACCCACTTTCCCATCCTTACTAGCTAGGTCAGTACTTTGGGGTTCAGGGAGATTATAATCACCACTGAGAAATGCAATTTTGAAGTAAGCCCAGTTGCGGAGCTTCTTGCCTTTGGTTCTCTTGGTTTGGGTCTGGAAGCTCTTGCTTGGATAGCACTTGATTGGCTTCCCTCCTCTCGGATGTCCTTTGTTCCGTAGATGCTCTAGGTTCAGCTTCCCTGCTCTTGGTTCGGCCTCTGTGGTTCTTGGTTCCAAAGCTGTTTGTTGGGAAGCTTGTGGGGTAGCTATTCATGCAGAAGCTTGATGTTGGAAAAGACATACTCAGGTGAGATCGGGGCTGGCAGTTATATCTTGATGTTCTCTTCTGAAGTCTACTGGCTTTCCAGTGGTTAGAGTATATGTTAATGGGCTTTGATCAAGGTTGGATATCCACTATCTCTGTAGGTCCCATACTGTCTGTGCTGTGTAGCCTGTGTGTAAAAGTTGTCTTGGGCCAGGGTCTGTTGATTTCGGTCAATTTTTCTTTTAGAGAGGAGGTGTAAATTGGAATTCTAGGTTGAACAATAGTCACAGACAGCAATCTCATTCCCAGGCCCTGCTGGTTGTGTATTTCCCACATTCTCATTCCAGTTTTCATTTTTGTTTTTAAAAGTTTTGAAAGTCCAGGACTCTGCCCAAAATCCAGGGTTTTGTTCATATGTTTTGCTCTATCTTACAATCCCCCACCTTTGATACTCTACATCCTAAAGTATCACTCTTGCTGAGCAAAAATCATCGAGACTCAAAAGCCAACTCCCCAAATTATCTAACACTAACACACATATTTTCTTCCATTAAGAGACAGTGCATTGTGCCCTGAAAGGAAAATTGTAGGATTAGGGAAACCAAAACATGCAGGTATACAGTACACAGTGCACATACATATCACTAAACTTTAAAATTAAATACATTTCAACAGTTTGTCCTTACACAGGAAAGCAATGCACATCTCCATCAAAGATCCCCCCCACAAACACAATTTTCACCCACATTTACACCTCCAGCCCATTGTAAACTCTGTGGTGTCGGGTCCTGCAACGGGGGGTCTTGTGTTAGCCATCATGGCTACTGTCCCTGACCCTGTGAGCACCGTCTGGAACGCCTCGATAAACCCCCTCAAAGGAGTTAGGGAGCCCTGCGCTACTGGATCCACTTCCCAGACAGAAACGGAAGGATCCTTCCCCTCACCCTCTACCATGGGTTGAAGCAATCCTTCTTCCAGTGACCGCTCTTCCCACACTCAAATCAGTCATGCTTCATATCAGGAGGGTTATATCCCTCCTGGTGTCATTCTTTCCTGCTGTGTGCAGGCTTCACTTCGTGTACCTTACCCTTACCTTACCCTTGCCATTCCTGAATCTAGGGACAATTGCTTCACCACGATCTCCTTGGTGATCTGGGGGTCTTTGGGGGCAAATCAAAGCTCAGCCTTGGCTCACAACCTCAGTAGGTTGTTGGCCATCAGGATGCAGAGCCAGCGGGCCTGATCGCTCCCCCCTCCCAGGAGGTTATCCCAGTCGAAGTACTCTCCATAGGCATTCACGTAAATAGGCCACAGCCTGAACGCAAATGCCTACAGGGTTTCCCCTGCGAACTGTAGGGCATTCTCTACTCGGGAGAAGGGGCTTCCATCATTGAAGCCCATGGCTTCCAGGATCTCTTCCTGGATAGCAGCAAACACACTCTGCCCACTCTTGCTGTCAGCCGAGAGGGCCTTATACAGCCTGCAGTCCAGGGAGAACAGCAGCAACTTGGTCATCTCAGCATCATCACAGCCATTTATTTCTCCTGCCTGTTCCACTTCCATGAAGTTTACAGACGGGTCCCCCTTATAAATGAGCTTATCCAGGTGTGCCACCATAGCCTTGAGCTGCTGGGTTCCATGTGGGGACACAAAGCGACTCTCTATATCCCCCTGCTCCTAACTCTCCTGGGGCGTGCCATACTTCTGCTGTCGTACCAGGCACGTGGGCACTGGTCCCAACCCTTCCTGTACTGGCCCTGCGCCCCCCTCTACTTGCTGCCAGACCAGGCCTGATCCTACTGCCACAGGTGGCGATCCAGAGTCACCCCTGCCCTGCAGTCAATTCGCTGTCCCTACTGCCACACTGGGCCTCCCCCAGCACCACAGGTGACTGAGCGACCCCGACTGCCCTTTCATCTGCTCCTGCCTTGCCCCCTTGCTCTTCCCTGCCTAGCTGGGCTGGACCTCGGCTTATCAGACAAACCATGGCTCTAGCTTACAGATCTGCTCCTGGCAGGAACTATGCTCTCCCCTTTTCAGCCCTACACTGCAGGTGACCCTATATGCTGCCTGGCCGTCTCTTAGCTTTACTTCCTACACTTTTACTTGCTTCCCCAGATGGCTATTTTCCTCTTTCAGTGCCTGTTCACTAGCCTTGGCTTCAGTGACCTGACATGCAGGTAATCTAGTTGGTTTCAGGTCCAGTGACCCTTCCTCAGAACTGAGGAAAGGTCACCGGACCTGAAACGTTAACTCTGTTTTCTCCTCCACAGATGCTGCCAGAGCTGCTGAGCTTTTCCAGCAACTTTGTTTTTGTTCCTGATTTACAGCATCCGCAGTTCTTTTGGTTTTTAATCTAGTTGGTTCCTGCATCTCTCCTCTGCTTGCCACCTCTCTTGCCTCCCTCACTGCAAATCTGCATACAGCATTTCTCCTGTCCTGGTCCTCGTGCTAGAACCTTCCTCTGTTTCCCTTAACTTTGCTTTCAGTTCCTTGACTTTCCTATCCAGCACCTAGACCTGTCGCTGTCAGCAGAGCAGCCAGATTGCCTTCTCTATGGAGCACTTACTCTCCTTGCGGTCAGTCCACTGGTCTGCTGCCTCCCCTGGACACTCAGCCCTCAAGAAATCAAGGACACGTTTCTTGTCCATAAATTTTAAAATTGGAGATTTTTGCTTGATCTTATAGGCCACGACTGCTGATCCTGGGAGAAGAGGAAGTCCTGCCTCGCACCACTGTCCAGCAGGAGCTCGAGGGCACTACCTGCAAAGCAAATTGAGATATCCTCCTCTCTGCCACGTCCGGAGAAAAAGTCGGGAACCATGCAGGGCAGCTCTGGACTGACAGCGCTTGTCCAGGTGAACAATGGGCTTCTAAAGGTGGCACTGGGACAAGGGATGCCTATCAGTTCTGGGATCGCCAGTGAGTGACAAGTTGTTCCAGGAGTGGTAAGATGGGGCAGAAATCATTCTCACTGCAATGGCTCAAAAAGCAATTTAAGTTGTGAGTTTGGTAAAATATGGCAAGAAAACTCACTCAGCCTCACAGCGAGAATCACTCCACCAAACTCCACAGATTTTTTACTGAATTTAAATTCCACTATTTACCATGAAAATTATTGCACTTCGCCAAAAATTGGTAAGATTCCACCCCTTCTTATATACACATCTGTGGGATGTCCCACAGGCTAAACAAACCACAGTCATGTTGTGCTTTTTTCTGATGAAGGGTCTAGGCCCGAAACGTCAGCCTTCCTGCTACCATGATACTGCTTGGCCTGCTGTGTTCATCCAGCTCTGCACCTTGCTGTCTCACAGTCATGTTGTGCTGTTTTAAATGGGCTGTCTGCCAGTATGAAAAATGGTGGTTCCTGTCATTTAAAAAATCTGGAATTAAAAGCTAGTCTACTTGTAGTTAACAGCCCCTTTTTTGTTTTAAGCTGGTATGTTGGGCAGTGGCAAACGATGAGCGATTCTGACTGACAGCCCTGCATTATTTGGAAGAACCATTAATTTTACATAATGCACGACTATGACCTGCTTCCCTTACCATCCCAAGAATAAACATTCAATTTTCTCTATACTACCAGCTATTGTGTTGTGCAGCACTGCCTTTGTGTTTAATGTGATAGGTTGAGAATGGATTTAGCAGCACCAAAACTGGACATCCAAGAGGCATTGTGAGACACCAGCAGCAGCAGAATTCTATTACCCTGCAAGCTGTAATCTCATCGTCTGTCATATCCCTCACCTTACTATTAACATCAACACAGGGGATTAACTCTGGCTCAGTGAGGATTGCAGCAGAGCATGTCAGGAGTACCACCAGACATAACAAAAATAAACTGTCAACCTAGTGAAGCTACAAAACAGGACTACATTTATACTAAACAATGGAAAGAGTAAGTGATAGATAGAGCTAATCCATTCTGCAACTATGAATCGGAGGTGGTAATCAGCAGGAGGATTCCTTGCCCATTTTTGTCCTGATTTCATGAGATTTCATGGTGTCAGAGAGAACACCTCAGGCAACTCTTTCCTGACAAGATACCACTGCGCTACCATCTCTTGTGGGCCTGTCCTTCTGGAGGGACAGATTATACCCAAGCTGGTGCTGGTGATGACTGTAATTTTGGAATGGTAAGGCATGATACCATAAGTATGACTATGTCAGATTGTTGCTTGACTAGTTTGTGGACAGCTGATCCAATTTTAGCACAACCATCTCCCCAGAAATCGACAAGGTGGACTTTGCAGGACAACAGGGCTGTGTTGCCACTGGCATTTTGAGTGGCTAGATCAATGCCAGGTGGTCTGTCTGTTTTTCATTTATTTGTTCAGATGTTGCAACAGTTTGATACAATTGAGTGATTGGCTGGGGCCATTTAGGACAGTAGTTAAGAACCAATCACATTGCTGGGGGTCTACAGTCACATCCAGTTAGGAATGGCGGACTCTCTTCCCTTATGGATATTAGTGAACCAGACTGATTTTTGTGACAATCGACAGTGATTAGGTTGCTAGGTTACAAGTAGACTAACTTTTAATTCCAGATTTTTTACTGAATTTAAATTCCACCATTTACCATGAAAATTATTGCCCTATTAGTCTACTCTTGTTTATTGCCAAAGAGAAGGTGTTGTTGATAGTGCTATCAAGTGAGTAGCTGACAGATATTTTTATTTAAAACCTGATATTTACATAATATTAAATTGGCCATCTTGGTAACTGGGAAATATACAGTTTTATTTTATATTGTGACCAAGCTTTAGTGGGACTACAGCAACAGTGTACTCCTCAAGCCTTGGTTGTAACAACATATAATTTGACTGTTCAACTCACACCACTGGACTTTAATACCTGAGACTTCCATGAACTAAAAATAACAATTTCTGTAAAGATAGTATTGATCAAAAATGGCTCCAACGGTCATCTGATGAACCCATTCAGTCCACATGGAATTCAAAACTGGCTGCATCAGACTTATTATTTTAACAAGACACATTGAAGTTCAATAAGGCATCGAGAAATTCACATCTCTTGTTTTACTCACACTTACATGATAAATTTGTATACTGGAAAATGGGTTTAGCATCTTTTTGCAGACTGATGTAATATACTGGCTTCAAATTGCCCAAGCCTTTGGACAGTTTTGTAAATTCTTGTGAACACTCCCATTTTCATTCTGGAGTATTCTATCTACTGTTTTTATGAGGCCTAGCCAAATACATGCATTTTTGCTCAACAATGAAGTTTTTTGATTTTTTAATGTATGGAGTGTCTCACTGGCATCTCATCCTTTTGTGAGTAAGTTTCATGGTGATTTGCCAATGCACCTTAAGATATGTGCTTATTGGACCTTGAAGTTTGGCGTTCACTAGTCTAACTTTCACATATTTCAACCGTAGAAAGCTATGTGCCAGCAGGGAAACAGCTGCTCCTGAATCGAGTTTCAATTCTGTTTAAAACCCTTGTGCCTTCAAGTTGATCATCCAAACTCTGAGACGTTTTGACTTCATGTAGAAGGAAAATTTTTTGTTCTGTATCTAACTTACTGAATTTTTCCTTGTTGTATGATCTCCATTCATCCAGGAAATTTCTCATTCAGCACTTTTCTGCTGATTTCAAGACAAGGATGGCATTGCAACCAAATAGTATGTTTTCAAACTTGGCCAGACCTATAGCACTCAGTTCCTCTTGCTGGATATTGCTTCTCATATTTTGACCCACATCTTTTACAATCTAATATGGTTAATGACATTGCATCTGGCATTTTAGTGGGCATTTGGGAGGGTGGCAATTCCATCTTGAGCCTAATCTATCCAACTATTTCAGAAGAATCCCAGATGATTCCTCACAAAACTGATTGATTTTGGCCTCTGGTTTATATCTGCATAACAAATTGCATTGTCAATTCCAACATTAAATTCTTTTGAAGAAATTCTGACAAGTTCTCATCGCTCACAGCAAGTACTCTATGTCCAATAATTAATTCATCCTTTAAAGCTTCATACTCGCATTATCTTGTTGGATAATCTAAATCTGTTAAAACGGATTATTATTGATTCCCCCAAACTCTGAGATCTGTAATTGAATCTCACCAAGTCGATAACTCAATTTCTTTTGGATGTAGACTATACACCAAATGCTTTAAAGAATACATCATATAATATAGTACATTCTTCTACATGTTGCCTTATGAGAGTGTCGTCAGCTTTTGGATCTATAGAGTAAAAGCAAATTGCCTTGTTATCACTGTTTTTCCATGAGCAAGCCTGATGCAATTATTTAGAGTCATAAAGTTTTACAATACAGAAAAAGGCCCTTTGGTGCATCATGTCCATGCTGGTCATCACCAGTTGGCATGTAGGGCCAAGACAAGGGGTGGTAGTGTGCCCAACATTCGTCTCCTAACCCCTTGTGAGGAGAGAATCCTTGCCTTAGCAGGAGAAGAGAGAGATCATTCAAATGGTGCAATTGAGACCTAAATGTCTTGGCAAACAAATAAGATTCTTGCCACAAACAAAAACAGAAATTGATTGAGAAAGATCAGCAGGTCTGGCAGCATCTGTGGGGAGAAAGTTAATGTTTGGAGTCCTATGAACTTTCTTCAGAAAAGGTGGTATATATGTTTGTGACAAGGTGTGGTGGCGAAAGGAGTGAGTGGATAGTTAGAGATGGAGCCCAGAGAGAAAAAGGCAAAAAGAAAGGCAGGCAGACAAATGGATTGTTGATAGTAAACCAAGAAAGAAAACAAGATGGGTGATAATGGGGGTTATGAATAGTTGAAAATGGTTTGACTATGCTGAAGGCGACCCATGACAGGACCTGGGGTATGGGTAATAGATATGGAAGGAGCTGTTCATGCTTTAAAATAGTTAAAATCGATATTGAGTGCTGAATGCTGTAAGGTCCTCAAGCACAGGATGAGGTGTTATTCTTCCAGCATGTTATTTTAGTTGCACCTGCAAGAATGAAGCAAGAGAGGCTAGCCATCCTTAGTGCCACACACTATTCCAACCCTCCCTGAAGGATAGCTATTCTTTCTGTAATGTCCATACCAGCATGAAACTTTGTCATGATTCAATGAAGCAGCATCGGATGTTGTGATGGCTTCCATTGGTTGTAAACAACTTTTATTAAACAAGAGGGAAAGCAAAGAATGATTAAAGCAGTAAGCAACAGTTGCAGTTGGGATTAAGCAAGGGATGCTGGCCTCTCCGGAATCAATACATTTACCATCAGTGAATAGTATGTTCAGCCAACTCAGGTCCATTGAAAGCGGTTGCCAAAGTGGTCTGGTATTGGTTGCTGCAGCTCATAATGCTGTGCTGTAGGATGGTGATGTTACTTTTGATGTATGTCATCCGATTCTTACTCAATACAATACTGTGGCTCTCAAAGATCCTCAATCTCTTGTTACATCCTCCAGTTGTCCAAAGTACATCATGCAAGGGTTATGTGGCAACCTTTGTCTGTACTGTCCTACAACAAACTCCCAGACCTGACCAAACATGGAAACCTCATGTTGAGAAGACATTGTGTGGCACTTGTTGGCTCCAGTGAAAGATGGTGGTGCGTTACCTATAAGCTGGGCTTTGTGATATAGAATAGACCTGACTCAGATGTATGTCACCCAAGCAATGTGACACATGTACAGTGGAGGATTACAAGTATGCTAGGAAGAAGAAGACCTCCTCATGTCCCTAGCTCACACATTACACAAGAAAGGTATAATTGCACATAAGATAATGGTGCGCATATTATATATGCCCAAGGTGTGAGGTAATAGCTCCTGCACATTGTGTAGACAGTAAGATTTTCAAACGTGTTTGTGAATTGAGGAACATAGGCGAAATTTGATAGCTTGCCTGCCTGGTGCCTGGAGAGGAAAATGCATTAGGTTTGGGTTGATCAGTGGTAAACTAGAATCTTGTCAAGAAAGTCTCAGGAAATGACCTTTTTCCAACAAGAGAGAATGTAACTATCTCCCTTTGGCATTTAAAAAACTGCATTACCATCACTGAATGCCTCATCATTACCATGGATTTAAATCTAACCGGTCAAGCCATATGAGTCCTATGACTACAAGAATAGGTCAGAGGCTGAAAGTTTTGCAGTGAATAATTCTCATTCTGACTCCTGTCCACATGACATAAGTCAGGATTGCAATACAATATACCCTGCCTTGACTAGATGAGTGTAGATCCAGCAACAGTCAAGAAGTTTGACACCATCATTCAGGGCAAAGCAGCCCACTAGATCGGCTCCACCTTAAATATTCAGTCCTTCTCCCAACAGTGCACATTGGCACCTGTGTGTACAATACGTAAGTTGCACTATAGCAACTCCCTGAGGCTTCTTCAGCAACATGTTCCAATACAATGAGTTCTACAACCTAGAAGAACAATGGCAGTAGTTGCATGGGTACACTACAACCTGCAAATTTTCCCACAGACCATCGATCAACCTTACTGGAAGTCATATTGCAGCTCCTCCACCATCACTTGATCAAACTCCTAGAATTCCTATCCTACCAGCAATGTAAGTGTACCTATACCAGACAGTCTACAGCAACAGTTGAGGACAGTTAGCAATAAGCAACAAGTGCTGGCTTTGCCAGTGAAGCTCAAGCCGCATGAGAACAAAAATTCTCTTAAAGTATACTTGCAACTCTAATGAGTGGTAAATGGTTAAATGTTTTTATCATCTGCATACTCTTAGTACCTGTACATTTATCTAGACCAAAACTAATTTTGGACTCAAGATATTTCCTGTGTCTCAATTTTTAACAATTTTATAAGATGCAATTTTAAAGAACTTTTTCACCTAAATCCTTGTTAAAGTTTAGGGAAAATTAATCTCTCAAGCACATACTCTGAAGCAAATTAATATGTGATTAGCCACTGGAATGTTTAAGGCTACATTTATATGACAACTTTATTGTAGTGTGATTTGGTTTATAGACTGAGACTAATCCAAGCAAACCCAGAGTGGATTTGACAGATTATCTGTAATGAAGTGAATGTGGGCAATGTTATAGCTTACCAATGAGTCAGAGAAGCAACAGATTCTTTTAGAGTCATAAAGATGTACAGCACCGAAACAGGCCCTTCAGACCAACTCGTCCATGCCAACCAGGTATCTTGAATTAATCTAGTCCCATTTGCCATAAGTTGGCCCATATCCCTGAAAACTTTTCCTATTCATATACCCATCCAGATGCCTTTTAAATGTTGTAATTGTACCAGCCTCCACCACTTCCGCTGGCACCACATTCCATACGTGCACCACCCTCTGCATGAAAATGTTGCCCCTTAAATCCCTTTTAAATGTTTCCCCTCTCACCTTAAACCTGTGCCATCTAGTTTTAGACTGCCCCATCCAGAGAAAAGACCATGTCTGTTTACCCTATCCATGCCCCTCATGATTTTATAAACCTCTATAAGGTCACCCCTCAGTCTCCAACGCATTGATCAAGTTCTGAAAGCCTTTGACCAATTTTTCTAACCTCAGAACAAATAATATTATGAAAAAGCAAGTATTAATAGAAGAGTTCAACATCCATGGGAATCCATTTGTAATTGCATTAATGATCTCTACAGCTTGGTAGAAAATTGTGACTATGGAGCTTTAAAATCAGAATTTATATGAGACAGAATTTTTTGACTTTTGATGAGTCTTTGTCAGATTTTTTACAGTCAAGTGAATATTTAACTCAGATACTAGAAGTCAATTTCACTGCTGTGGATAAAGAAACCTCACTGACACAAACAATGTCTACTATTAAGAAGTAATACTTTATCTGTAAGGCAACAGATCACTTTCAGAAACTGTGCTGAAATAGGTGACAGATCAGCAAGAAGACACATAACAACTCACACAAAGAAGTTAATGAGGTAGAACAGCCTACAATAGAAGAAAAAACAAATGTAATCCTTGGGGAAATAGAAGATCTAGAACTAGATTTTTGACTAGATGCTTATATCAATTGACATCTAACTAATTTAAGTTTGGGCCAAGCATCACTATACTTTCACGCTGTATACCGTGGGTGATGAAACACTGTTTACAACCCATAGTAGTGCAACTACACAGTCCAGGAGTCATAGCACTAAAGGTTTGCAACAAAAAGCTGCAACATAAAGTGTGTCAAATATTAAAGAACCTACTCATACCTCATAATCAAAATTCTCATTTTTGATTATCACTGTGAGCTTTGACATGAATCTTCTTCAAATTCTGAAAAGAATCAAACTAGCTAATGTCATAAAACTGCTGGTCAAGAAACAGCTAATCAGGGAACAATAGGTCAAAGGAAATTTGATTGGTTAAAAAGAATTGGTCAAGGGACACTAGTAGAAGATTTCTTAGAACGTCCTAAATTCATAGAGTCACAAAGAATCAGAGATTTTACAGCACGGAAAGAGGTCATTCAGTCCGTCATGTCCCTGATATAATCAAGCATCTATTTATTCTGAAGAAGGGTCCCGAACCAAAACGCCAACTTTCCTGCTCCTCTGATGCTGCCTGGCCTGCTGTGTTCCTCCAGCTCCACACTGTGTTATCTCTGACTCCAGCATCAGCAGTTCTCACTATCCTCTGTTTATTGTGATCCCATTTTGCAGCATTTTGTCCAAAGCCTTGTAAGCTATGATGTTTCAAGTGCTCATTTAAATACTTTTAAATGTCTCCAGGGCTCTTGCCTCTACCAACCTTTTATGCAGTCAGTTCTAGATACTCACCACCCTCTAAATGAAAAACATTGTTCTCAAATCTCCTTTAAACCTTCAGTTCCTTGCTTTAAAACTGTGCTCTCTGGTTATTGGCCCTTTGACTAATGGGGAAAGTTCCTCCTTATCTATCCTATCTATGTTTCTCATAACTTTGAATGCTTCAATCAGGTCCCACTCAGACTTCTTTTGTTGAAGGAAAACAATCTCAATCTACCTAGTCTCTCTTTATAGCTGAATTGTCTCAGCCTGAGCAACAACCTGGTGCATTTCCTCTTGTCTCTCGTTTCTAATGCAATCACAACTTTCCTATAGTGTGGTGAGCTGAACTGCACACAGTATTCCAGCCGTGACTTAAAGAACATTCAATACAGCTTCATCATAACCTTTCCGAAACATTGTTCTGAAGAAGGGTCACTGGACTTGAAACGTTAACTCTGATTTCTCTCAACAGGTGGTCCCGACTTGCTGAGTTTCTCTAGCCATTTCTGTTTTTGTTTCAAGATCTTCAGCATCCCCAGTTCTTTGTTTTATTTCATCATAAACTCCTTGCTCTTATACTCAATGCCTTAACTAATGAAGTCATCTATCCCATATAGCTTCATTGCCATTTTATTTACCTGTCCTGCTGCTTTCAAGGATATATGGACATGCACATCAGGGTCCCTCTGATCCATTATATTTCCTAGGGTTCTACTAAGTAATATGTAATCCCTTACATTGTTAGTCTTCCCAAAATGCATCACCTCACACTTGCAGAATTAAATTCCATTTGACACTGTTCAGCCATCCATATCCTGTTCAAAGCTTTTCTCCTATTTACACCATGAATTTTCATGTCTTCTGTAAGCATACTGATCATACGTCTTACATTCATGTCTAAATTATTAACGTACACTACAAACAGCAAGGTACTCAGCACTGAACTCTGTGATACACAATGAGACACAGACCTCCAGTCACAAAAGCACCTTTCGACCCACTGCTTCCTGCCACTAAAGCCAACTTTGAATCCATTTTGCCAAATAGCCCTTAGCTCCAGACTTAAAAAGTATTAGAACAAGGATAACAAGGTGTGGAGCTGGAGGAACACAGCAGGCCAGGCAGACCAGAGGAGCAGGAAAGTTGACGATTTGGGTCGGGACCCTTCCTCAGAAATGGGGGAGCAGAAGGGGGGTCTGAAATAAATAGAGAGGAGGGTGCAGTGATAGCAGGTAGATAGTGGAGCGGATAGGTGGAGAGAAGACGGACAGACCAAGGAGGCCGGGATGAGGGGGGGATGCTGGTCTTGGGATGAGGTTGGGGCTGGGGCCAAATGACAACACCTCCCAGTCGCGAACCACTTCAACACCCCCTCCCACTCCCTGGACGACATGTCCGTCCTGGGCCTCCTCCAGTGTCACAACGATGCCACCCGGAAACTGGGGGAACAGCACCTCATATTCTGCCTTGGAAGCCTACAACCCAATGGTCTCAATGTGGACTTTACTAGCTTCAAAATCTCCCCACCCCCGACCTCATCCCAAGACCAGCACCCCCTCTCATCCCCGCCTCCTTGACCTGTCCGTCTTCTCTCCCACCTATTCGCTCCTCCCACCGCACTGACCAATCCCCATCCCCACTTCCTAACTACACTCACCTTTACTAGCTTCATCCCCACCTCCTTGGCCTGTCCGTCTTCTCTCCCACCTATCCACTCCACTATCTACCTGCTATCACTGCCCCCCACACCCATTTATTTCCGAGCCCCCTTCCCCTCCCCCATTTCTGAGGAAGGGTCCTGACCCAAATCGTCAGCTTTCCTGCTCCTCTGGTGCTGCCTGGCCTGCTATGTTCCTCTAGCTCCACACCTTGTTATCTCAGACTCCAGCATCGACAGTTCTTACTATCTCTGAGTGCGTTACAACAAGGATAGTTCTGACTTGAGGTGGCTACTTTTAAGAAGCTGACAATGTCTATGTTGAATTGTGAGTCTATGACAGTGGGAGAATTGGAAGAAATTTAATATGATGGGCTGAAAAGTCTCCTTCCTTGCTATAAAATCCCATGATTCTATCTGGTTTAAGAGCTTTGATTCTGGAAAACTGCCTTTGGAGAGTTAATGGGACCTCAGTGTTGGTAGCAGTGCATAACCTTATCTGGAATTGATTATTATTTTCAGTGATCTAGGTGATCAGTAAGGAAGGAAACCTCAGGTCTCACAGTCTCTCCCCTTAGAAGAGGCTCTTGAGAACCTGAGATTGTTACCAAGCATCTGATTACTTTATAAATTCTGAAAGGCCGAATTAAAACCACTTTCCAGAGATTCAGATCTAATGAGATTTCAATTTGAATTCAAAATCTTCCAATAGACTACAGTTGTAGAAATTTGATTTTATTGGCAAGAAACCAAACAGAGGAGCCTTTATGTAGCACAGTTGTACTGTGTAATAACACCTCTGAACAGGTCAATTAGAAAAATAAGTTAAATTTTAAAACACCCAATGGAAGTGATTTTGGTGGTGGGAAGGTTGCTCAATTGTGTGTAACAGCACTTCTGGGCAGAAGAAAGAAACCCAATGGAGTATGGCTTTTGTGGTGCAGTGGTAATATCCCAACCCCTGGATCAGGACACCTGTATTCAAGTCCCCCAGCTTCAGAGGTGTGTGAATAACATCTCTGCACAGGTTGTTTAGAAAATTTGAAAAAAAAAACACCAATGGACCATAACAAGTCATCAAATTCCATCTTTTGCTTTCAGGCATTTGGCCATCAATGTTTTTTGTTTGCTCTTTATTCTGAAAGGCATCATCGCTGCACAGATTGTTATTTTCTGTATTGTGTAAGTACGTCTACATTCTTGATCAAGGGTGTATGGTTCTAATTCTGAGTGATAGTTTAAATGTTGACTAGAGTTTGTCACTCATTTATAGGACAAACTTTGTGTTATATTAATGATTATTCTGAGTTTATTAAACATGCCTGGTTTAAGCTTTTTTTTCACTTCTGGATAGTGTTACACAAAGGAATCAATTGTCCATTTCAGAGATTGAATCAAGCAGGGATACTAATGGTGTGACTTGTGAATAGTTGGACTTCGTTACCAGTGTAACTCTCTTGTCACAGTCGTGACACTGTTCCAGTCTCCCCACAATTGAAAACAACTGCTTGGTATCAACCCTATCGAATTCCCTCAGCATCTCATATATTTCAATAAGATGACCTCTAATTCATCTAAACTCCAACAGGTACAGGCCCAACCTATTCAAGTATTCCACATCAGAAATCCCTTTCATCCCCGGAAAGAACCAAGTAAACCACAGAACTATTTCGAAAGTCATGTTATAACTCTTTTCAAGGAACACTAAAACTGTATATAGTACTCCCAATGTGGTCAGTAAGACCCTGTACAATTTCACTACTTCTATGCGCCATGCCCTGTGCAATAACAGCTGACATTTTATTTATTCCTAATCAGTCACTAAACCAAAATCCTCCATTTCCTTTCTTCCTATCCTTCCAAAATATCTAATATCCTTGAATATTCAGTTCTCAGCATTGGCCATATGCAACATTCCACTGCAATGGCTATTATATCATACTTGTTTATTTTTATTTGTGCAAATTCCTTCCCTAACAGCACAGTGGAAGTACCTTCATCACACAGAATACTTAGGTTTAAGAAGGCAGCTCATCATCAGCTTCTCCAGTATAGGTAGGAATCAACAATAAACACTGCCCTTACCAACAATCCAAGAATGAATAAATAAACCTCAAAACCTGTATATCCCCTGAAATTTGCACATAATCTAAACTTGGTCCTATAAGCAGTATGTGCCCTTGGAAATCAGTATTATGTCCAAAATCAGTAGTGTGTGAACACAAAACAGTACAGCATAGGAAGAAGCCTTTGGGCCCACCATGTCTGCGCCAACAATGATACCAACTAAATTAACCCTGTCCGTCTACATATGGTCCATATCCCTGTATTCTGTGAGCACTGCATGTTCTCTGAACTAGGCTGCCTGAGTGCTGTGGATACTCTGAAATCAACCTCAAGCACGGTCTTGTCTAAACTCAGCATGGTAAGAGCTCCATAACTCAGCAATGTGAGTACAGAGTGCCTTTTTTACTATTTAAATCCATAGAACAATTTTGTAGATTGATATGAACTGAAGTATCATCACGTTATTATATGGGCTGTGGATAGAGTTCAAACTTGCCTTTATTCAATCACGTAACTGCCTGGGACAGTAACAATAAATGGGTCATCAAATATACAGAAGATGTCAGATGATTTTAAATCTACTTTACCTTGGCATTATAGCACTGTAACAAAGGAAGTTGCTGAAAGGCTACAATTAAAGGGAATTATGCAATGCTTTTAAAAGGTTCCTGCTTTGTTACAGTCTGTCATTTATGCGATCAATTGCAGTGGTTTTGGAATTTTCACTATTATAAAATGGAGCAAATACTGCTGTTGCCAAAAGGATAGTGAAATGATAGCCCAAAGAACAGGACTTCAAAGACTTGCATTTATATGACACTTTTCACAATCACTAGATGTCTCAAAGAGCTATGCAACCAATGATGTTATTTTTTTTGAAATGTAGTTATTGGTGTGATGGAAGAAATATGACAGTTACAGCAAGCTTCCACAACAAATTTATTTTAAGTCAGTGTTAAGTAAGTGTGCTAAAATACAACTAAACTACAAATCCACTAAGAGTGACATAGAAACTCATAGAAATATTTGATGGTTGATTTGTTTCTTGAAAAAATAATTAACTTGAAAGTTGCAAGTCAGCAATATACTGGGGTTTCCATCAAAATTGATAAAAGGTTAAGCGATAAGGAAGTGAAAGTGTAAAAAGAGACAGGTGCATTTACATTTTACAACTTTCTTCAGTACAATCCACTAACGGCCTCTGACTAGATATTGTCCTTGTGCTGTGTTCTTCTTTTTCTTCAAATCCTTTTTTCCACTTACATTCCAACACTACGACAGGGAATTTTTAATTGTTCTAAAAGATAAATGAGGGAAACAGCTTCACACCGTGGAGTTTGTCTATAAAAAAAAAGTGTTTGGTTAATGTTTTACTTTGTTACAGAAAGGTTTTAAAACTTGAAATCTTGCTGTGTGATCCTTCCAATCAGTTGGGGATATCTGAGGAGAGGAGAAAGGTGTTACGGATGGAATTAAGAAAGTGGAGGAAAGGAGAAAATGCATTTGATGGTGGCACCACACTGGAGGTGGGTGAAACAGCAAGGGGTAATCCACTGAATCCATTCAATATTTATCAAAAATCATTGACAGTTACCAATAGTCAAGAGACAAAAAAAAATCTAATCTACTTGTTGATATAGGTTCATATTAACAGCATAACTGATCATTTAAAATACTTTAAATATCATGTAGAGGCGTCTGTGTGTAGACATTTATCTGATATGAATCCTCAGATGTAACTATGGCTTATCACTTACAAATTTTCATAACATGGGGGTAACTGGAAAACCTGCTCCTCTCAGTTATTTACACTATGCTACACCAGTCAATTTGCCATCATGCTGAACTGGAGTAAATTGGTTAATTTAGAGCAATTTGAATTTTTTAGATCAAATAGTTTTCAATGATGGAGGGATAACAGAATCAATGTAGAAAGAAAAAAAAAGAAATGGAAACAAATAGAAGTAGTAAAGGATGACAGAGTAAAACATAAGTGGAAACAATGAAACAGAATTGAGTTTTGTTTCCCATTTCATTTGTTCTTTCGTGGAATGTGGTGTTGCTGACAAGGCCAGCACCTATTACCCAACCCAATTTTCCCATGAGAGGATGGTTATGAGCCTCTCAGAACTACTGCAGTCTGTGAGGTCAAGGTACATGCCACATGTTATAGCTCCAGAATTTTGACCCAGTGACACAGAAATGGCAATATATTTCCATTTAGTGTGACAGTTGAAGCAGAATTGCAGGTGATTTTTGCTGCCTTTGATTTTCTAAATGATGGAGACTGCATGCTTGTGAAGTACTGTTAAAAGGGATTGTGCACGTGTAGCAACATCTTGTACAAGGTACAAACTACAGTCACATTGCTCTAATGGTAAAGGAAATTAGTGTTTAAGCAGTGATGATCGTGTGGGCTACATTGACCTGGAGAGATTTGAACTGCTCAAGTGTTGATTATTTCCAATATCCAGGATAATTTGGCGATATATTGATGTGTCAACTATTTTTACATCTTTATGTATTTATTTGTTATGTGCTGTTGTCTGTTACAGTAATGTGATAAATAATTTACAAGGAAGAAAACTGGTAAAAGTTCTTCTGCAATACCATACAATTGTAAATAAAAACAAAACAATAACTTGAAATCCTCAGCAGGTCGAGCAACGTGGAGATCTTTCATGAGAACTGGGAAATTTGTTCCTATTTCTACCTCACCTTCACACGGCCAATCTCCGAATTTTCTCTACCTTGATTTCCAAGGACAGGTTATCAACCAATATTTAGATTGAGCCTACTGAATCTCGGCTATCTTAACGACACTGCATATCTCAAATCCTGTAATGATTATTCCAGTCATCCAGTTTCTTCATTTTCACTGCATCAAACAAATCTGCTCTCAACTGATGCCCTCCCTCCTAGAACCACGATAGGGTTCTCTTTGTCCTTACATTCCTTGTGACCAGCATATATTCAACCTTCTCCATTATTTCTGCCAGCAAACACATCCTCCCAGCATTCCACACAGACAGCTCTCTCACTGACAGACTTGTTCCCTCATCAGTCAGACCCATCAACCCCCACCCCTATTTCCCTACAACACCTTTTTATACAAGTGCAGGAGATGAAATAATTGCAGTACAAGACCATGGGACTTGCGAGAAGTAGGTCATTCAGCCCTTCAAGTCTGCTTTGTTATTCATTGAGATCATGTCTGATCTGATAATCCACTCCACTTTCCTGCCCTTAACCTATAATCCTTGATTCCTTAACTGGTTAAAATCAGTTGATTAAAATTATGGTTAAAATCTGTCTATCCCAGTTTTGAATTTACTTAGTGATCTAGCCTCAACAGCCCCCGGAAATAAAGAATTCCACAGATTCATCACCCTCAAAAGAAGAAATTACTCCTGATCTCTGTCCTAGAATCTCCCACAAGGGGAAACAACCTTGCTGCATCTACTCTGTCAAGTCCTCCAAGAATCTTTTATGTTTCAATAAGGTCACTTCTCATTCTTCTAAATGTGTACAGGACCAACCTATTTAACTCTACTCATAAGTCAGTAACTTCATACTTGGTATCAAAACAATGAACCTACTCTGGATTGGATCCAATGCCAGAATATCCCATTTTAGATAAGGGGGCCCAAAACTGTGACCTAACTAGTGCTTCGCATAGGTTTAGCAATAGCTCCCTTCTGTTGTACTCCTTCATATATTCCCTTTGAATTAAGGGCCAACATTCCATTTGTCTTCCCTACTGTCCCCTGAGCTTGGACACCAGCTTTTGTGATTCACGGAGAGGACTCCCATATTTCTGTGCTGTAGCTTTCTGCAGTCATTCTCCATTTAAATAATATTCAGCTCCTATATTCTTCCAGCCAAATTGTGTAACCTCACATTTTCCCACATTTTATTCCATCTGCCAAGGTTTTGCCCGTTTGCTTAACCTGTTTATAGCTCTCTGCAGATTCCTTGTGTCATCCTCACCACTTGCCTTCCCACCTATTTTTGTATTACCCTCAAAGCTGCCAGAAGTACATTCACTTTACGTATCCAAGTCAGTAATTTATATTGGAAATAATTGCAGCCCCAGCACCGACTTGTGTGGCACACCACAAGTTACAGGTTGCCTACTTATTCCAACTCTGTCATCTAATTGTTAGCTAATTCTCAATCTATGCTAACATGGATTGTTAGCAATCCAACACCATGGGATCCCATTTTATTAAACAGCCAAAAGTGTGGTACTGCAAATACCTTGTAAAAATCCAGATAAATCCATTGTTTCCCATTTATCAATCCAGCTTGCTACCTCCTCAGAGTGTTCTGGTCAGTGTCAGACATGACTTACTCTTCACGAAGTTGTGCTGACTCTGCTTGATCAAAGATTTTATTTCTAAATGCTCTGCTATACCATTCCTTGTAAGAGACTACTATTTTCCCAATAACAGACATCAAGCTAACTGGCTTAAGTAAACTGCTCTTTTTAATCTCCTTTTCTGAAATAAAGGTGTTACATTGGAACACTGCTAATCTCCAGAACTTTTCCAAAATCTAATAATTCCTAGAAATAACAACCAGTGTATCCATATCTCTGTCGTTACTTCCTATAAAATGCATGCCATTACCCCCAAGGGATTTATGCATCTTAAGCCCCATCAGTTTCCCTTGTACTTTTTCTCCAGTAATAGTTATTGTTGAGGTTGGTTGGCTCACCGAGCTGGTTTGTTGTTCTGCAGACGTTTCGTTACTGTGCTTGGTAACATCCTCAGTGCAACCTCTGATGAAGCATCAGTGTGTTTTCCCACCTGGTTTTTAAACTCTGGGGTCCGTTGCAATGGATTGCCTCACTTCCGGGTTTCCTCCGTAGTGGAATGTATATGGGGTTGAGTTCAATGTGTTTACTAATAGCATGCTTCGTGGAGCGCCTTGCTTCCAGGAATTCTCGTGCTTGTCTCTGCCTAGCCTGTCCCAGGATCTTGGTGTTGTCCCAGTCGAAGTCGTGGTTCTCCTTGTTCATGTGGATTGAGATGAGTGAGTATTGGTCGTGTCTTTTTGTAGCCAGTTGGTGTTCATGTACTCGTTATTAGCTTCCTTCCTGTTTGTGCGATGTGGTGTTTCTCGCAGTCTCTGCAGGGGATCTTGTAGATGACATTGGTCCTGTCCACGGCAGGGAG